>NW_023144632.1:1068165-1097164 GCF_012932325.1 Thrips palmi | reverse complement strand
ACGGAATTTTTTACTGTGTATGGATTCCTCAATACAATTCTAACGATATAACCGCACTTGCCTTATCGGGAATTTTTTCATGTTCCGTAAAATATTGACTTTTTCTTGACTTGCAACAGGTAATTTAAGCGCTGCCTTTTCCAGATGTTTCGATTTGCATGGTGACTCTTGTTACAGGAGAGAACTTGGTGCCAGCCCCTCCGCGCCCAGGCGAACAGCGGCCACGACCTCCCCGCTCTCCACCGCCACCCGCACCTTCACCGCCACCACGGCCAAGAGGTACGCTGACGCCGTAGTATGGTTACAGACAAAAAAAGAGTCCGCGTATTTAGCCAGTGCCAGAGTGGTGAGCCATTTCTAACGTACAATGAACGGGACATTTTCCAGGTGGAGCGGCGGGACGACGTCGAGGGCGGCGCCCTGGAGGCCAGAACCGACACGCCCCAGTTGAGGTCGAGGTGGTCCGTCGCCAAGGCCCCGGCAGGCCCCCGACCCATGGCCGCTACACGAGAGCCGCAAGACTCGCCAGAGCAGCCAGAGGAAGGGGGCAAGCCCCACGCCCACAGGCGGCCGAAATGCCGGGGCGCCAGGAGCCTCCAAACCCGGCCAACAACGGTAGGTTCTGAGCCGCGATGGCTCTTACTGTGGGTTTCGTCGCTACACATGTTCTTTGCTTTTTGGCCCGTCCCGTTCATTTTTGGCCCGTCCCGTTCATTTTTGTAAAAAAATATGACGGAGGGACGGGCATATAGTATGATGCCCGCTGTGCGTCCGTCCGTCCGTTCGTCCGTTCTCCGTTCGTCCGTTCGTCCGTCCGAGGACTTCCCCTGGTCCCATCTTGACCAAATTTGGTATGCAGCCTCCTTTGGGGGACCCTTAGAACCGCCCGGTGGCAGCAAATCCGATCCGAGCCCCGGGGGGGCGCTGCAGGTGCATCATGGTCTACATGGGGCGAGGAGGATCTCGGCAACGGATGCAGCTAGAAGGGCATGTAGGGGTATTTTTTGGGAAACGGGGTGACGAGAAAAAACCAATGGTGCCAGTTTCGAGCAAATCGGAGAAGTTCGGACCCGGGTTCAAATCCCAGCGGGGTATTTTTTGGGAAAATTTTTTTTTTTCGAGTTTTTGCATTGTTTCTGATGTTTTTTAGGGTGCTGATGACGAAAACGACATTTATTTTTAAACCCCCGACCCAGATTTTAAATTTCCCCTCAGGGTCAAACATAGGAGAAATTGTATTTCTTTAAAGTAGGGAGGGCCAAAGTTGCCGATGTATATCGCTACTTTTTCCCGTTATTTGTAAAAAAATGACGGAGGGACGGGCATATAGTATGATGCCTGCTGTGCGCCGTCCGTCCGTTCGTCCGTTCGTCCGTCCGAGGACTTCCCCTGGTCCGATCTTGACAAATTTTGGGATGCAGCCTCCTTTGGGGGACCCTTAGAACCGCCCGGTGGCAGCAAATCCGATCCGAGCCCGGGGGGGCTGCTGCAGGTGCATCATGGTCTACATGGGGTCGAGGAGGATCTCGGCAAAGGATGCAGCTAGAAGGGGATGTAGGGGTATTTTTGGAATCGGGGCGACGAGAAAAAACCAATGGTGCCAGTTTCGAGCGAATCGGAGAAGTTCGGACCCGGGTTCAAATCCCAGCGGGGCATTTTTGAACATTCTTTTTATTCGAGTTTTTGCATTGTTTCTGATGTCCTTGAGGGTGCTGATGACGGAAACTACATTTATTTTAACCCCAGACTCAGGTTTAATTCCCGTCAGGGTCAAACATAGGCGAAATTCGTACGTTTCTTAATGTACGGGACGGGCCAAAGTTGCCGATGAATATCGCTACTTTTCCTGAGTCGCCACAAACTCTCCCTGAAACAAACTTGCTTTTGTCACAAAAAACGAACTTGCTTTCTGAGAGCTTGCTCTAAAAGAGCAAGTGCGTTTGAGGGGAATTTCTTCTTAATTTCTTTTTAAATTTTATATTTAATTTCTATTTAATTTTTATTTCCAAAGGCAAGTCCTGCTAATGCAAGCGTCTCTCTCGCCTTATTTTTATTTTAATTTAATTTCTATTTAATTTCTATTTCTTTTTAATTTAATTTCGATTTAATTTTATTTTTGCCCCGTAATGCCCCTTACCCGCTAACACACTCCCCGAACGCGACGGGGACCGTCCCCGAGCTCTGAGTGTATCTGGCGGCATGGGGTATCGCCGCAAGCTGCCGCCCGCAGCGCGCGGCTTGATGGGTTGCCTACCCACCGGGCTGATTCCTGTTCCGCCCGAGTGCACCAAGCGGTAAGGACGGCGGCGAGCGCCACGAGCGCACCCCCCGGAACACGGGAGAGTTGTTGAACCTGGCCGCGCTAGAGTAGGCCCTCATCGTGAACCGCAACGTGCAACCAGTACGCGTCGACAAGCATGGAACCACGGAGGAACGCTCACCTCGTTCCTGTTCATCTAGAGTCTAAAATGGTTGCACAGACACCCCGACGGCCTGGGGTTGCCGCCAGCGTAGGGTGGTCCAAAAAAAAATGAAGTTGCTCGGATCGTCCAACGCCGCCCGGATTTGGATTCTACATCGAAAAAAATTAAATACGTGTATTTTCCTTTTTCGAAAAAATGATTTTTAGGACCTCCTCAAAGCCCTCAAAGTTTTTAACAGTGCTATTCATAGGAAAAAATCGTAACTTGGTCATTTTTTGACCGATTTTCAAAAACGATACGGGTATTTGTTCGTTTTTGAATGCTCATTACGAAAAAAAATATGCCTAACCCTCTTTTTGGTTTGCCTAACTTTCAGGGGCAAAAAATGACTAAATTTCGGCCCAAATTGGCAATAGTTTCAGTTTGTAGGCCGCTACAGCCACTCCAAGTCCACCCTATCAGCATGGCGGGGTGCCCCCACCACAAGGCAAGCCCCATGAACAAAAATGAGATGCCGAGTGCAATTTGCCTACCTCACAGGGGCATCAAATTGTGGATTTTTTTCGAAAATCTATTAATAGTGGTGTCTCTTGGGGCCTCTGGGCACTCAGATGGGCACCCTTTCACCCGGTTCGGTACCCGCACTACGTGAGATGAACAAACAATAGGAATGGACGTTGCTGACGCGAGAAACCGCAACCACGCAAGGCCACAAGAAAAGCCATCAAAATGAAGGAATTTTCTAAAGTTTCACGTTTTTCTGGTCCTGAGAGGTAGGCATGGGGTGCTCAACAGTCATCAAATTGGCTAATACTTGAATTAAAATATGCAATTACTGAGTACACACTTCAGTTTGTAGAGTACGTTCCAGACAAAGTTTTATGTATTCTTCAGGTGAAACCGAATGCCGCAGCAAAAAAACAGGTTCGGACGCGCCGTGCCACATACATACGCACACCGTGGAAAAAAGGTACGGAAAAATCTGTTAAGTTTTGCCAGGATTCTCCGTAGCCCTCTTTTAAAAATTATCCGTAGGCTGTTACACACACAATATTCTTATGGACTTTTTGCATGCACAAAAAAGCATTTTCTATGCATAGTTATGCATGCGCAGAAACGTCCATAAGCTATGTATTCAATTATGCGTCACTGTGTACATTTTATGCATTTTCCTGCATAAAATGTAAAAAGTGATGCAGAATATTATACATATCGTATGGACGTATCTGTGCATGCACAGCAATGCATTAAAAAGTCCATAAGCATTTGCTGTGTGTAAGAGCCTTCGGAAAATTTTGATAAGGAGGCTATGGAAAATTACCAAAAGCTGTTAACAGAATTTTCCGTAGCTTTTTGCCACAGTGTACAATGTGTGCAGATTTCAAAATTTAATTGAAAATGTCATTTTCTCACTTGCACTGGTTCATGAGTTCTGAGCCAACAGTTAAGATGCCGGTATAAATACCGCTACCAATACCTCGGAAACGAGAAGGAAACCTTCAAACTTTCCACAGCGTATCGCTCAACGAAAAAAAAGATAAAAAAACAGCGATACCGGCAGGAGGATCTTTGACTGTGGAACACGAGTCAGAAACTCCACTGGTGTAAATCAACTCAGAAATTTTCTGATAAACGGTGGATTTTCTGATAACTTGACAAAAAAACATCAGATTTCAAGTATTTTCTGATAACATCTATGATTTATCAGAAAGAGGTCATCAGAAATGTTTTTTTCTGATACTTTCATAGGTTATCAGAATAGAGACATCAGAAAAAGAGGCCTTTCTGATAAGTCGATCTGATTTCTGATAACTGCTAGTTGTCAGAAATATAATCGTCAGAAATGTTTCTGATGTCTGATGTTCAAAAAAATTAGATCCCTGTAAAATAGAAAGTTTACGTAATTTCAATTTTAAATTTGGTGTGTCTTGTTTGCAAGATTTGGCTAGGCCAGTTTTTATCTCAATGAGATCGGATCATATTTACTGTCTTTTTGAGAGTTGATGGCGAGCTAGCTCAATTTGGACTGCAGATTTGGATCGGACTCGGTTTCGACCCCCTGAAGACGTTTTCCCCGTTTCCGAGTCTCATGTGGGTCAAAATATATATTTACAAAAGAAAATGATTATTCTGATATATCTCTTTATGAGTCCAGCCGATGTTATCAGAACGAAAGTCATCGAGGCATCAGAAACACAAACATCAGGAATAGGTGTCCGAAAAAACATCAGAACTCAGACATGAGAAATGTTCTGATATGCAAAAGTATCAGAAAATTTCTGAGTTGATTTACACCAGTGTCGTTCTCGAGAACTCACTTAGCGAAACAGTTGCGAAAAAACATTTTATCTTGGTTCGTTTGTAGCAGCTGACTTGGAATATTCAAGCCAGGGCAACACTGAACCACTTATTTCAACCGAAATCAGAGAATGCAAAATCCGTTTAACGTGGCAAGCACCTCAGAGTCAACTTTCACTCCTCCAATTCACAAACGAGTGAATAAGAAAGCCGATAATGTGCTCGCGACAAAGAGCAAGTCCTTGCGAATAACCTCACAGAAAAATGAACCGTGTTTGCTACGCCGGGTTTCCCCGGGCCACCCCCAGAGAAAATGTCCATCTCGATGCATCCGGTCAGCAGTGGCCGATCTACAGAGCGCTTCGGTACAAAGTCCGATCTACAGAGCGCTCGTCTACAATGACCGATCTACACGGAACTATTTTGAAAAGACCGATCTGTATTTCAAAGCTTTTTTGCTACCTCTGTCAATCCTAAAGTACGACTTGTAAAATTTCGGAACATTCTGTATTAGAAAATATGATAAGCATACTTCGATATAAAGGTTAAAACAACATTCTGAACGTTGTATTTTAACTTTGACAGAGATGGAAAATTAGCTTTGAAAAACAGATCGGTCTGTTCAAAATGGTTCTATGCAGATCAGTCATTGTAGACGAGCGCTCTGTAGATCGGACTTTGTACCCAAGGGCCATGTAGATCGGCCATTGCTGACCGGATGCATCGATCTTTTCGTGGACAGCGGGCTAGGAAATCCCAACTGCCCACAGTGGGCCAGAAGACCAGGGAAAGGCAGCCAAAAAGCCAGACGCGTTTGGCAAGCCAACCTAGCCACCAATTTCAGTATGCAATATACATTATTTACTGAGACCCACGAGAGGGAAGGACCACAAAGAGTAGACTTAAGTCCTCTAAGAACAGCCAAAGCGTGCCCTTGACTCGAAGCGCAAGAGAGCTAACGAAAGCGCGGCTTAGAATCTTAAGAGAAGCTACTGGTTTGGGGAAGGAGCGGATAATCTTTGAGAATTCACAAGCACGCAGTCCACTGAACATAGCCGAACGCGCTGGCCCGCGATTGGTGCCCGCAAAAACAACACAAAGTTCACAACACTGAGCCGGCTACTGAAAATAAGAAACAGGACGCAAGTCAACTTTGCTCAACGCGTCCGGGACTTTGAGCCGCCTTCACTGATCTCCTGGCCCCGGCGCGGGCAAGGCAACTCGGCTACAAATATTTATATGCAATTAACATTATGTACTGAAGGATACACTAGAGGGAAGGACCACAAACACTAGACTTTAGTCCTCTAGGGACAGCCGAAGCGTGCCCTTGACTCGATGCGCAAGGGAGCTAACGAAAGCTCGGCTTAGAATCTTTCGGAGAAGCTACAGTCTTGGCGAAGGAGCGGGAAATCTTTGAGAATTCTCAAGCAGTTTCGCGCACAGAAAGGAATGGCTTCTGAACAGCGACAAATCCACTGAGATTTATCACATTTACTCACTGCGATAGGCCGCCACTTGGTGCTTTCCTTCTTCCCAGACATGGCAGACGATTCTGGGCGAAAAAAACAGCGTGAACAGGTAGACAGAGGACAGCGTCGCGCAGTCACAGGGCAGGGCTCGACGAACGGCAGCAACGACTTCTCGGTCAGACGGCTACAACGCAACTGCGGGCTGGGTGCCGCCAGGCCGGCTGGCTGGCTGGCTGGTGGTCCACTTTTTTTAAAAGTTTCAAAAATTGAGGAGCGCCGTCCAGATTTTGAAAAAAGGTGTAAAATCATGAATTTTGATACAAATATGATAAGATTTGGATCATTCTTAAGGGTCCATCAACGCGCCTGAACTTAAAGGAAAAATTGAAATTGTACCGTTTTACTAAAATCGATGCTGTTTCGAGAGTCTTTGTCTGATTTTCGATTGCAAAACGGCGATCTTTTCAGAAAAGTGCGCTCTACTTAATGATGTACATGACATGACGATCCGACGCATTGCCTATTTTCCAGGGGCGTATAATCCCGTTTTTAGCCCCTAAATCCAACATGTTCCTGCGTTTCGAAGGTGTTTGAGTCGTCCGATCGGATTTTTGGAGCCACCGTTCGACGCGCCTGATCAAAACCTTTCGAAAAATGTCTCAGGCGTCAAAATCAGTTGGTTTGCCTACCGTACAGGAGCAAAAAACCACTAAAGTTCGCTCAAAAATTGCGCTTTGGGACACAAAATATCTTGTATGGCATCGTGTCAGTTTTCTTGTGATGCCATTTGACGCGCCTAGTCAAGAACTTTCAATTACAGTCTCAGGCGTACAAATCGGGTGGGCTGCCGACCCTACAAGTAGAAAATGTCTACTGTCGAAAAATTCGTCTGTAGAATAGGCCACTCACCGGATTCAGACGGCCGAAACGGTAATCGAAAGTTTTTGACCAGGCGCGTCAAATGGCATCGCAAGAAATCCGACACGATGCCAAATAAGACATTTGGTATCACAAAAGTGCAATTTTTAAGCTAATTTCAGTGGTTTTTTGCTCCTGTACGGTAGGCAAACCAACCGATTTTGACGCCTGAGACATTTTTCGAAAGATTTTGATCAGGCGCGTCGAACGGTGGCTCTAAAAATCCGATCGCACGACTCAAACACTTTCGAAACGCAGGAACATGTTGGATTTAGGGGCTAAAAACAGGATTATACGCCCCTGGAAAATAGGCAATGCGTCAAATCGTCATGTTATGTACAACATGAAGAAGAGCGCACTTTTCTGAAAAGATCGCCGTTTTGCAATCGAAAATCGGACAAAGACTCTCGAAAAATCATCGATTTTAGTAAACCGGTACATTTTCAATTTCCTTTTAAGTTCAGGCGCGTTGATGGACCCCTAAGAATGATCCAAATCTTATCATATTAGTATCAAAATTCATGATTTTACACCTACTTTCAGAATCTGGACGGCGCTCCTCAATTTTTGAAACTTTTAAAAAAAGTGGACCACACTACTGGCTGGCCGCCGCGCCGTGCCGGCCGCCCGGTCCGTCTGCCTGCTGCGCCGCCTTGCTGCGCTGCAACGCGCCGCACAGCGTGGCGCCGCGGTGCACCGCGTCTCAGGCACAGCCCCCACTCCGCGCCCCCTCCCCGCTCGCCCGGAGAAAGAGAGAATATTTCGTTTCCGAAGTTCATTTTAAAATGCTTCAGACAAAAATTCATGTATTTTGCAGGGCGAAACAAGATGCCACGGCAAAAAGGTGCGTGGAAGCACCGTGTGTCGAAGCAAGACTTCGGCACAGGACACGCAGCCGAACGCGAGCTCTTGACCCGACGGTCCTTCGGCCGGCCTCGGCTCGGCACCCCGGCCCACCCCGTTTGCAGCGCCACTGTAGTTCCTCGGAAATGCCGGCACGCAGGCGTTCCACGAATCAAGGGTGACTCTCAGCCTCCGCCTAGCTACTACACAAGCTGCACTCACTCCAGAAGAGTTCACGTTTGCATGCTCAAGACAATATTTTATGTATTTTTCAGGTCAATTGCCAATCATACAAGCCCAACAAGTCATCAAGAAGCCAGCCGAACGAGACTGACCGGCGTCGCGCTGCCCCGCGTCCGGCCCCGCGTCCTGGCGCTCGTCCGTCTGTCTGCCTGTCTCACCGACCAGCCCTGCCACACCGTGCTGCGCAACGCCGCGCCGCCAGCGAACTCGCCTGCAGGGTTCCGGGAAGGGAACCTTCCCCTACCAGGCACAGCAGCGCTTCCACGAAGGCCGCTTTCACGAAGGCCGCTTCCACGACGGCCGGGCGAACTCAATTGCACGGTTCCGGGGACCGAATCTTCCCCTTACCCGGCACAGCAGCGCTTCCACGAAGGCCGGCCCTCACCCTTACCAACCTTTTGAGAAGCCTCGCTGTTCCTAACGACAGCCGGCGACAAGCCACCACTCCGAAGACGCGCCGAAGCAACGAAGAGGACCCGAACACGAATGCCGAACACGAGCACCGCTGGTTCGGCTCACATTTCGGGGACCCACGGGGCCAAAGGCCGAAGGGGCTGAAATGCAAGTGCAAGGGCCGAAGCATAGACCAGGCGACACGGTGGTCGAGGTCCAGTGCTCCAGATACGAAACATAACATAAAACAATGTAGACATGAAACCCACGAAAAACTGAATTTGCGCCGCGCTTCGCGCGGCCTCGCGGGAGACCCTACACCAATTAGCGCCCTTAAGTGTAGTATCCTCGATTAACATTACAGAAAAAAATGTAAACAAAAAGACCTTTAATCATGAATATTGCATTTTATGAACCTAGGACCGCAAAAACGAAAAATGACGCAAAATGTGTAATTTTCATTTTTCTTCGTTTTCTTTTAGTGCAAATCAGACCTAACTCGGGAACAAATTTGTGTCACCGAAACCAACCAATTACAACCCGTTACATTTGAATATGGTTTAAACGAAAATACACAAGAAATCACTCTGAAGCTTTTCGTGCGCGGACATACACCGACTAAAACATCCACCTATCATACTGGGCGTAACAAGTCGAACACTAGTTAGTGTAACCAACATAAACCAGAAAATGAATCTTTCCACGTCATAAGGATTATTTCATGCGTTCGCAAGGACAACCTGTTCACCGTAATATCCAAAACCCGAACACAAAACCCGATCGTGGGCCGAATGACGACGCCGCCCGAAGGTCGGGGAAAACGAAAGGCCGAAGCTGGGAAGCTTCTTCGGGCCACCATACAGTGCATGCACCTATCATACTAAGCGTACCAACATTAAGTGCGACTGCGTGCCAAGTTTAGACAACCGGGCTAAGAAATATGCAACGGTGCGAATTATTTAAATGCCAGGAAAAGAGGAAACTCTTCAAATACTTGAAAATTTCAATTAAATTATGTAATATTCAAAGGAAGCATTTCACCTTTGGGTTCAAGCGAGAAGGCCGGAAAGGCACCACGGCAACACAGCAAAGCCACGCATGCAAAGCTACACTTTTGCCTTCCTCGTTCAGAGTGCACAAATGAAAGAAAATATACTCTGGCCTCCATTCGATTGATATTCACACGAAAAAGGGAATTTGGCTAATACCTGAATAAAATTATGCAATAAACATTTAATGCAATTTGACCTGGTTAAATCATCTCGAGGCGTATCAGTGTACTAATTCGAACAAAGTTGAACACTAGTTAGTGTAACCTAACCTAACCTAACCTAACCTAACCTTGCGATTTTTTATCATTTTGGAGTGATGTCCCCCCTTCATTAAAAGTGAAAAATAACGAGAAAATTAACTTTCACTCGATATAAATGTTTATTACGTCATTCGAAGCGTAATTATACCCTCTTTCACGTGCTTTGCTCAGTTTTTCGATATCTTAAACAGTTCAAATGTTATGCGCATCTTTGTGAAACTTTGAATTTTTTTTTATTAAATGTACCAAAAAAGAGCCATGTCTTTGTCTCCGAAACCACTTGACTCAGACCAAAACCGTTTTACACCGTTCATAAGGACCCTAATTAGTGGCGAAATACAAACATTAAGACAGTTCTGAGTTGGTCGATCCCTCGATCTCGGTGAATTATTGTGGAATGACCCAACTGTGCACTTGTCTCCTTCAAGCAGCACAGTTGGGCGAGGGCGAGTGCTCTTGCGTGCTCAGCATCCTTTTCTCAAACGGTTCCGACAATCGTAACCGGGATAGTACCACAGGGCCAATCTAGAGGCAACAAAAGTTGAGTTTCGCTAACAAATTCTTAACACATGCACCTCAGTCATCATTTATTTCATAACAACTACACTGACCAGGCAAAAACCTCAACTTTACTGACATTATTAGCGCGATTCATACTGCAGCTTCTTCCAGTGTGGTTTTCGAGGCTGACTCTGGAAGGCTGCAGCTGGGCCTTGCTGGCAATGCCCCGCTTACATGCTCATATTGATGAGGACGTTGCAGCTGGAATACCAGGTTTGCAGGGCACGCGCCGCAGTCTCCAGGCTGAGGACGCCGAGGCCACGCAGACTGAGATGTGCAGGACGAGTTGCCGCTACCATGGCGAGAAGCAACGCTCTTCTTGTTTCCAGCGTCCACTTTTCGCCTCTGTAAATTGTATAGTCGGACACATGACCATATTATGGAGCGGCAATGTGTGACGCCAAAAAGCGAGAGAAAATTCACTCCGAAAAACGGCATGACGTGTGCGCCACGCCATCAACTAGAGGGTAGGGTGGGTCGAAAATCCCAGAATTAAACGGCGTATGGTTTTGTTTGCAGTTGACCATATTAGAAAAGAGATCCCACAATGCTGGGGTCTGGTGACGTCACCTTCCATCTCTTTAGAGGCTCCAAACTTGGGTCTAATAGTGAAAAATGGCACTTTTGGCCCTACAGGGACCAAACCATGGATCGCCCAGGATGCGGCTATCTCGCGATGGGTGCGGAATATGTTCCTTTATATTCCTGCAAAGTCTGGGCGATGTGGCTCAACATCTTGGTTAAGCCCGGGCACTTGTTTTAACGCTAAAACAAAGTTGCAAAACACTAAAAATTGGATTTTAGGGTCTATTGTTTGCCAAAAGGTCCCATATACTTACATGCATGGAAAGGGCTCAAAAAAATGTAATTTTTTGGTACATAGAACTTTGTGATCGGACGAAAATTGTTGCCAGGGCGAAACTTTAAACATTTCTGCAAAAGCTCAAAAACACTAAAAAGTGATCTTGAGGAGAATATGTATTGCCTGTGAATCCAATATGATCATACAGTTCAAAAGACAAAAAAAATGCAAAACTTTGGTACATAAAGTTTTGTGATTGGACAAAAACTCGAATAGTTGCAAGATAATTGACAAGCAAAGCGAAGCAAAGCCCTTGTTAGGCAAAAGATGGCACGACGAACGTTTACACTTTCTTCTATAATTAACAACAAATCGAGTTTTTGTCCAATCACAAAACTTTATATGCCAAAATTTTGCATTTTTTTAGATCTTTCGAACTGTATGATCAAACTGGTCGTGAGGTTCCAAAACGAAAAGGAACCCCAGTAGACCGTCATTTGTGTAAACAGCATAGGTCACATGGTCACACGGTGGACATTTTCCCAAGGGCTGTTTCGGGTTCAACAAGTGATGATACAAAGGTCACCTTCAGTAATTTTGTGAAGAGTAAGTCAGGGAAGAGAGTGAAATAGCCAGTTTTCTTTTGATGTGGCTGAGTCATATACTACAGCATGGCAATGTTGTCTTATAGGTGTTGGTGACCATGACTGAACTTACAAAACGACACTTTAGCAGCTTACGAAACCTAGATAAACAAAAGTTAGATCGACTTATCCACATGAGGACATGGTCTTCGTTCAGTAAAATTTGAATTGCCCAAGCTACCAAATCAACCTCAGTTCAGGCGCAAGGCCCCGGTGACCTGAAATGACCCCCTACGCACGGAATCACCCGGGCGCTCTGCTGTCGCCCCTACTTTGACGCAACCGCTCAATACATACTCTAAAAATAATGGCATTTCTACTACACCGTCGTATAGTAAAAGTACCAACTTCGGTATGGGAAACGACTATCCTATACGTGATCTGGAAAATTCCTATGCATTTCGTTCTTTTGCCAATTACCAATGCGGTGAAGTAAAAATCCGAACCGAGTAAAGGAATTTGATTTCCTATACTCGTGATTGTTTTTTTGCCACACTTTTTAGTAGAAATCCTATTTCTTCAGGCCGTTGTATAATGCTTTTCCTGCAACTGCAACGCATTAGTAAGAATCCCAAAGATTTCCGCCCCAGCTCTTCTACGAAATACTTGTATTATTTCGACTTCTTCGGCAAAACTTGAAATGGGTTAGTCTCTGAAAATCGTGGCAACTCTGAGAACTACACTCCCGACAAAAATTAGCGGAACGCTTTTTGTCATCGTAATATTTTCTAAGTCTTTCGAGCTAGGAAGCTGAAATTTTGTACACGGGTGCCCCTACTACTTCCCTCGAGGCCTGCGAAGTGCGTAGCCCGTGCGCCTCCCCTAACGGACGGCACCCACCCCTAAGTGCGCGAGGGTGAAAAAAACGATGAAAACGTGCCGTAAAAACCAACTTTACCTTATCGCAGAGGCCAAAGTTTTCGTGTACGAGGTCAAATGAGTCTCCTCTTTCCAACGATGCAAGCGGAATTCAATTTGAACCAACCCACCCCCCGCTGCACTCAACCCCACCCCCTCGAGGGGGTGGATTTCGAGCATGTTTGAATTTCGCGCAAAACAGCGTCGGGGCGTCCCCCGTACCAAGCAACCATGTTTTTTCGACGTTCCAACCACCCCCGGGTGAATCATCCCCCGGAAAGCCCCACCCCCTTTCGAACACCGGCCGTCCGGGGCCTTTCGGTTTGAGCAAAACGCAACAAAACTCCAGGGGGCATTCCTCCAGTGTCCAAGAAGACGTCTCAGCGAAGAAAAAGCGCTGCCGGACGACTGCAACCCCTGCGGTCGGGGTGTTCACCCCCTTGCACCCCCGCACGCCCCTGGAGGGGTTGGAAGCCCTCCGACGAGCGGGCTGGTCGAACAAGACATGGGGGAAGCGATCCTGAAGTTTTCAAGACGATCCCACCAACCGTTCGTCTTCCAGAGCGAAAAAAGCGTCATTTCCTGTAAAAACCACCCCTCACTTCACTCCCTTCCAGCGACCCACTGAGTGGGGGTAGCATTCCCAATCAACGTCACAACACTCGGCCCAGACCTCATTTCAAAGGCCTCCAAGTTTCAGACTGATACGACAAAGCATGGGACCGTGGGAGCGACGCAACGATGTGCCTGCACTCGGCGGCAACGGACGCGCTGGCCCGTCGGGTCCATGCGCCGTGCAGGTAGGCAAGCCAACTCACCTGGCGCCCGATTGATTAAAAGCCATTTGGAAGCCTGATTATGGCTCGCGCGTCACCACTAGGGTTTTTGGTCCACTTTTTTAAAAAGTTTCAAAAATGAGGAGCGCCGTCCAGATTCTGAAAATAGGTTTAAATCATGAATTTTGATACAAATATGATAAGATTTTGGGCCATTCTTAGGGGTCCATCAACGCGCTGAACTTTAAAGAAAATTGAAAATGTAGCGGTATACTAAATCGATGCTGTTACGAGAGTCTTTGTCCGTTTTCGATTGCAAAAACGGCGATCTTTTCAGAAAAGTGCGCGCTACTTGATGATGTACATAAAATGACGATCCGACGCATTGCCTATTTTCCAGGGCGTACAATCCCGTTTTTAGCCTCTAAATCCAACAGTTCTTGCGTTTTGAAGGTGTTTGAGCGTGCGATCGGATTTTTTTGGTCACCATTTGACGCGCCTGATCAAAACCTTTCGAAAAATGTCTCAGGCGTCAAAATCGGTTGGTTTGCCTACTGTACAGGAGCAAAAAACCACTGAAATTCGCTTTAAAATTGCTTTTTCGGGATACAAATATCTTGTTTGGCATCGGGTCGGATTTCTTGTGGTGCCATTTGACGTACCTGGTCAAAAACTTTCGATTACCGTTTCGAGCGCTTGAATCCAGAGGGTCGCGTATCCTACAGACGAATTTTTCGACATTCGACATTTTTTGCTTGTAGGGTCGGCAATCCACCGGATTTGTACACCCAGGACGGTAATTGGAAGTTTTTGACCAGGTACGTCAAATGGCACCACAAGAAATCCGACCCAATGCCAAACAGGATATTTCGTATCCCGAAAAAGCAATTTTTAAGCGAATTTCAGTGGTTTTTTGCTCCTGTACAGTAGGCAAACCAACCGATTTTGACGCCTGAGACATTTTTCGAAAGGTTTTGATCAGGCGCCTCGAATGGTGACCCCAAAAATCCGATCGGACGACTCAAACACCTTCAAAACGCAAGAACATGTTGGATTTAGAGGCTAAAAACGGGATTGTACGCCCCTGGAAAATAGGCAATGCGTCGGATCGTCATTTTATGTACATCATCAAGTAGCGCGCACTTTTCTGAAAAGATCGCCGTTTTGCAATCGAAAATCGGACAAAGACTCTCGTAACAGCATCGATTTTAGTATACCGCTACATTTTCAACTTTTCTTTAAAGTTCAGGCGCGTTGATGGACCCCTAAGAATGGTCCAAATCTTATCACATTTGTATCAAAATTCATGATTTTACACCTACTTTCAGAATCTGGACGGCGCTCCTCAATTTTTGAAACTTTTAAAAAAAGTGGACCACCCTAGTCACCACGCTTCAGCACTGTGGTCAGGGCATGTCTCCCAACATGCCACAGTGGCTAACCAGCCAAAATCAGGCTTCCAAATGGCTTTTAATCCTCCTGCCGCCAGGTGAGTTGGCTTGCCTACCTGCACGGCGCATGGACCTGACGGGCCGGCACGTCCGTTGCCGCCGAGTGCAGGCACATCGTTGCGTCGTTCCCACGGTCCCATGCTTTGTCGCATCAGTCTGAAACTTGGAGGCCTTTGAAATGAGGTCTGGGCCGAGGGTTGTGACGTTGGTTGGGAATGCTACCCCCACTCAGTGGGTCGCTGGAAGGGAGTGAAGTGAGGGGTGGTTTTTACAGGAAATGACGCTTTTTTCGCTCTGGAAGACGAACGGTTGGTGGGATCGTCTTGAAAACTTCAGGATCGCTTCCCCCATGTCTTGTTCGACCAGCCCGCTCGTCGGAGGGCTTCCAACCCCTCCAGGGGCGTGCAGGGGTGCAAGGGGGTGAACACCCCGACCGCAGGGGTTGCAGTCGTCCGGCAGCGCGTTTCTTCGCTGAGACGTCTTCTTGGACACTGGAGGAATGCCCCCTGGAGTTTTGTTGCATTTTGCTCAAACCGAAAGGCCCCGGACGGCCGGTGTTCGAAAGGGGGTGGGGCTTTTCGGGGGATGATTCACCCGGGGGTGGTTGGAACGTCGAAAAAACATGGTTGCTTGGTACGGGGGACGCCCCGACGCTGTTTTGCGCGAAATTCAAACATGCTCGAAATCCACCCCCTCGAGGGGGTGGGGGTGAGTGCAGCGGGGGGTGGGTTGGTTCAAATTGAATTCCGCTTGCATCGTTGGAAAGAGGAGACTCATTTGACCTCGTACACGAAAACTTTGGCCTCTGCGATAAGGTAAAGTTGGTTTTTACGGCACGTTTTCATCGTTTTTTCACCCTTGCGCACTTAGGGGTGGGTGCCGTCCGTTAGGGGAGGCGCACGGGCTACGCACTTCGCAGGCCTCGAGGGAAGTAGTAGGGGCACCCGTGTACAAAATTTCAGCTTCCTAGCTCGAAAGACTTAGAAAATATTACGATGACAAAAAGCGTTCCGCTAATTTTTGTCGGGAGTGTATTTATGTAAATGAGCCATGGTTTTAAATCCTTGCGAAATTTTACGTGATATTATAATGAGACTGAAAATAAAAGTAGCGTCCAAAGCATTTTGACATCGTCTGTTAACATTGAGATTCCTATCATATATTTCTATCTGCATGTAAGCTATGGACTGCGTGTACCAATGTTGTACCAAACCGGTATTTTGCTTCTGGGAGGTAGGGAATTCCCGTTTGACGCATAGCTACGTCACCAACCAGATTAAAATCACGTTGGGCATCCAAAGAAGTGGTCCTGTACCAAAACTCAAGGTGATAGCCAGTCAGATAAGGTCCATAGCCAGTCAGATAAGGTCTGTTTCGAATGATTTTCAATTCTGTCCCTGGAAAATAGGCAAACGCGTGTACCGCCGCTCTGCAGGGGGGTCCCCCTGGGCTCCACCTCTTAAAATGATCCTTGGGGATAGTACAACAACTGTGCCAAGTGGCATTCCGGTATCACATTTTGCAAGGTGGGTCCCGGTATGCGCCGCTAACGTCCGGACTAATAACATGACGATCCAACGCATGGCCTTTTTTTCAGGGGCGTACAACCTTGTTATTAGCCCCTAAATCCAACATGT
This sequence comes from Thrips palmi, assembly GCF_012932325.1. Lineage (NCBI taxonomy): Eukaryota > Metazoa > Arthropoda > Insecta > Thysanoptera > Thripidae > Thrips > Thrips palmi. The sequence continues at coordinate 1,080,533 of NW_023144632.1, read as the reverse complement.
TCCTGCGTTTCGTAGATGTGTGAGTCGTCCGATCGGATTGCTTGGGGCACCATTCGACGTGCTTGATAAAAACCTAAAAAAAGTCTGGGGCGTCAAAATCGGTTGGGTTGCCTAATGTACAGGAAAAAAACCACTGAAATTTTCCGAAAAAGTGCACTTTTGTGATAAAAAATATCTGGTTTGGCATCTGGTCGGATTTCTTGTAGCGCCATTTGACGCGCCCGGTCAAAAACATACGATAACCGTTTCAGGCGTCCAAATCCGGTTGGTTGCCTATCCTACAGACGAATTTTTCGACATTCGACATTTTTTCTTGTGGGCTCGGCAACCTACCGGATTTAGACGTTTGCGACAGTTTACGAAAGTATTTGACCACGCGCCTCAAATGGCACCACAAAAAATCCGACCCGATGCCAAAAGAGATGTTATGTATCACAAAAGTGCACTTTTGTAGCGAATTTCAGTTTTTTTTACTCCTGTACGGTAGGCAACGCAACCGATTTGGACGCCCGAGACAGTTTTTAAAAGGTTTTTATCAGGCGCGTCGAATGATGACCCAAGCATTACGATCGGACGACTAAAACACCTTCGAAACGCAGGAACATGTTGGATTTAGGAGCTAAAAACGAGGTTGTACGCCCCTGGAAAAAAGGCCATGCGTTGGATCGTCATGTTATGTACATCATCGCGTAAAACGCACTTTTCCGAAAAGGTGGCCGATTTGCAATCGGAAGTCGGTCAAAGACTCTCGAAACAGCATCGATTTTAGTAAACCAGTCCATTTTCAATTTTTCTTCAGAGTTCAGGTGCGTTGATGGACCCCCAAAATTGGTCCCAATCTAATCATATTTATATGACAATTCATGATTTTACACCTTCTTTCAGAATCTGGACGGTGCTCCTCAAGTTTTGAAACTTGTAAAAAAAGTGGGCCACCCAACTGTATGGAAGTCAACACGGGCCAAGAAGGACCGCGTACCCAACTCAAATATGAACAAATAGACTCGAATTTACGTTGCCATGCAAGTGCTGACATTTTGACGAACTTTTTCAATATTTTCAATAATAATTTTAAAGCCAAAAAGGCACATTTTTCAAAATGCTATTATTTTTTGAAAATTTGTATTGCAATGGATACCTTCTCAGAGACACGAACAAAAGTCGTAAACACATTACTGTTTTTGAGTTGAAATAAAGGCCTTCTTCAGCCTGCAAAGATTACAACATGGAACAGTTTATAAATGTTGCAATTTGATGCAAGTCACGGGTGAAACATGCATCGTGTCCATTGATTCGATCTGGGATTACGAACTTCCATCATTATGCTCGCTTTCCATAATATAAAACGTTTTTTCTATTGATATTGCTGTGTTTGTAACTGCCCCATCCACTTCTTTTTTTAAAATGCTTCAGAGGTAGGGATGCTAAATTACCGGTAAAATTCAACGTTACGAAAAAAAACCGTAATTTACTGTAAAATTGGTAATTTTCGGTAAAATTCGAGGTTTTGGCTAATTTATCAAATATTCATGTTTTCCAATGTATTAAAAGTGTAAAAAGGGGTTATTTTTATTGATATGACAGTATATCGACAAAGTTTACAAATCAGCAGATAGGGTCAATATTTATTAACTGATCAACCAATTTCAATTTTACAAGAAACCCACTGAGATTTCAAACGCTATGAGTAAAGCACGTATGGTGCAATGCACTGAGATATCGCACCATACGTGCAATGCCAAAGCCATATGCATTGGAATGGGAAGGCAATGCAAAAGCATTGCACAAATTTACGCTATACTTAAAGCGTTTGGATTCTCAGTGCCGTCGTACACAAAGATCGACGAGCAAAGCAGCGGTGTATTCCCCTTTAGCAGGCACAGTCTTCTTGCTAGAACTAGCTAGCCAAAGCTCCTATGTGGACTGTTTCACAAGGCCCTGGTGGTGAAGGGCGGTCAGTTTGAATCCGGTACGATGATAATATGTTACACTTTGCTTCTATTTGAGTCCCGAGTTCATTAATTTTACGAAAACAACTATATGGCCAAAAATTGAATTTTACCGTTAATTACCGGATTTTCGACGTCGCGGTAAATTACGGTAAATTACCGTTTTTTACCGGTAATTACCGGTAATATTACCGTCCTTCGCATCCCTATCCAGAGGGCACCATTCCAGTTGTGCTGCTCCCGGCTGCTTCCCGCCGGAATGGGTGAGGGCTACGTCAGTATCCGAGGGTGCGTGACGTTCGTCTAATATGGTACTAAAAGATGAAGTAAGTGCGCGGGAGATGATTGCTTACCGGCGAAACCCAGACGGAAACTCCGATGACTTCGAAATTTAAGTTTAGGCCAATTTCAATGGTACCGAAGTTTCACCTTTTTTTCAAGGCCACTAAAGTGCACATTCGACACCCACCCGGAAGAACCACTCATCTACGCCGTTCCGATAGAAAACCGCCCATTCGGTTCGTGCGCGCGGAGAACCACGTTTCTACTCTGGGCGCCCAGAGAACCGCTCATCTGCTCGGAGCGCGCAGAGAACCGCTTATGCGCTTTCCTCACCTCGCAGATTTGATAGCTCCGCATTTCTACATGACGAATGAATCCATTGCTAGAACATACGGAAAGGAAAATGAGGACGTGCAGAAATCAAATGGTCACATAGTTTTAAACGAAACTCTGAAAGGGACGCGGTGGCAAGAAGTTAAATGTGGCAACCTAACCTCTTCAGAGGAGGCTGATGAGCGGTTCTCTGCGCGCTCCGAGCAGATGAGCGGTTCTCCCTGGGCACGGACCATATGAGCGGTTCTCTTTCGCGACGGCGCACATGAGCGGATCTCTATCGGGACGGCGCCGATGAGCGGTTCTTCCGGGCGGGTGTCGCATTGACGACCGTATCGATCGCAAATCAGTAAGATCATGAAAAGAGAAGATTGTGCACCCTCACATTTCCTTCGGCAGCCCTCATTGCTTTAATATGGGTGTTTGTTTCAAACTGCCCCTGTTTCAAACTGCCCCACCATCCCTTATGACATCCGACCGATTTTCGTTGATACGAAAAGTATGACTAAAAAACGTTCATACACAAATGTATGACCGAAAAAGGGTCACGCTTAAATATATTACCATAAAAGGTCACACCTCAGCAAAACTGGCTATTGTTCAGCTTAGGGATACATCGGCGTTAAGGGGGCACACCAGTGAAAATCGTCAAATTTTTGCCTTCTTTTTTATTTTATCTTATTTTTCTGCTATTCATCCCGAGTCGAATGCCGCAAACCCCACCCCGAAATTTCAATTACTTTGGCTTGTGCACATTTTTAAAGTTGCTAAAAAGGTTATTATTTTTGGATATTATAGACCAATTGTGAACGTTCAGGTTTTTCAATTGAAGTTTAATTACAAAACCCTTAAACCACCCAATCGCAGTTAAAAATAGCGTCATTTTGGCGCAAAACGAACGTAAATGCGTCAAATAGCGCATTTATAATCCGAAAAAACACGTCAAATCTATGTTTCTACTAAAAGGGCTTTTTCTCAAAACACCTTTTTTGTACCTTTGTGCCACTCTCACGGGCGCAAAAATTGAGATAAATTAATGCGGTTTGCGGCAAAATGTTCGTGAAACTTGCGTCTATGGTCTGAACCTCGGAAATGGCCATCGCATAAAAAGGACGTTAGCTGCAGCCATGAAAGCGCAAAAAATTTGGTTAAAAAATTTGTCTCTCTTTTTGCCTTTTGAAAAAACAAATTCAAAATCATTCTTTTTGCATGCCCGTGGTTCAGACCATAGCCACATGTGTCCTGTTGAGAAATTTTCAAATCCCGTGCTCGAGGCTCAATCCAGAGAGGCGGAATCGTGGCAGGAGTGAGACGAGGTCGCAGAAAAATGAAGTGCACTGGCGCTCCGTCTTGCCATCGCCACCCCACCCTCCCATACTGATTTTTCTTTTCTCTGACATAATTTTGAGCCACGAATAAAATATCAATCGAATACATAGGTTACTTTTCTCAGAGTGATCGTTTTTCAAAACCTCTACATTTTCACTGGTGTGCCCCCTTAACCTGTGATACACTATAAAACACGACCATTTTGCGGTCATACATCGAAGTATAATCTTTTTTCGGTCTTACATTTTAGTTTAACCATTTTTCGAGAGTGCATCTCAGTACGACCGTTTAGGGGTCAAAAATCTGACCTTTCAATTTTCAGTGTTCTTTCAAGATCCTGGTTCGAGTTTTCCTGCGCATTGGTTTTAAATGTCGGAGTTAAGGGCCTACCCTGCAATGTCGCAAGCTGCGTAGCAGGCGCGATCTGCAACATTTCCGCTGGCGTCTGCAAGGTCGTGGCTGAGGGAGGCCAGCGGGAGGAAAACTCCGATTATCAAAGGTGACCCCGCTATGGTCAGGGGATCCACGTCGCGGAACATGATCTGCCAAATGACAAGAACGGTGAAGTCCTTAATGGGGCACACCAGTGAAAGTCGTCAAATTTTTGGCCCGTCCCGTTCATTTTTTGTAAAAACATGACGGAGGGACGGGCATATAGTATGATCCCTGCTGTGCGTCCGTTCGTTCGTTCGTTCGTTCGTTTGTCCGAGGACTTCCCGTGGTCCGATCTTGACCAAATTTGGTATGCAGCCTCCTTGGTTGACCCTTAGAACCGCCCGGTGGCAGCAAATCCGATCCGAGCCCCGGGGGGCGCTGCTGCAGGTGCATCATGGTCTACATTGGGTCAAAGAAGATCCAGGCAACGGACCCCAGATAAAATTTCTCCAGGCAACTTTGAGCAAAGGTGAGCAGGGGTCGAGCACAGCCCGACCCCTGCCCGGCACCGGTGGGCAACTACCGGGCAAACCCGGGCAACACCGGGCAAAAACCCGGGCAACTCCGGGCAATCCGGGCAACCCCCGGGCAACTCTGAGCAACTATCGGGCAACTTTGGGCAACTGTTCGGCTTGTTGAGGCATCACCCGGGCAAACCCCCCCGCGGGCAAAAGTGCGCACAAAGTGACTCCAGCGCAGCGCGGCGCCCGAACTGCGGCTGCCTGGCCAGAGCGCCCACCCCGGCCCGCCACCGTGAGCATGGGCCGGGTGGCGGCCCGGACCGTCGGAGGAGCGGGCCGTCGCACAACCCGCTCCGATCGGCACCACGCTTGGCTGGGCTGCGTAGCCGAGCTCGAACGCGCTGGCTCGCTGCGAGCGGCGCTCGGTTCGATGCCAGGCAAGGCAGCGCGCCGCTCGGCAGCCATCCTTTCTAACGCACTGCCGCCTTGAGTGCGAGGAGATGCAAGATTGCTCGCTCGTCGAGCGTCGAGCGCCGCATAGGAAACCAATCTCACAGTGCAGCCAGCTGGTTGCCACTCCTGTCCAGCAAGGCGCGCGGCGGGGGGAGAGGGAGGGAAGGGGTGAGGTGAGCGTCTCCCCCACCTCTGCCTCCCTACACCTTCCCCCCACCTTCCCCGCGCTGTGCGTTGGTTGAAATGTAACAAACACCATGTTTGAAACGAAAAGGTTTGTGATGCTGCGCCCGTGTGATTTTGACGTTGAACCAGGTCAAAAAATCTTGTGTGGTTTACGGGATCCTGTATCATTTTGCAGGATCCCGCTAGTTTTACGAGATCTCGTATGGTTTTGCGGGATCCCGTAGAACACTCGAGACCCCGGGAGGGTCGCACAGGATCTCTTAGCCCTTTATGGGATCCGGTAAGGGTCACACAAGATCCGAGAGGTCATACGGGATCCCTTAAGTAGCCGGGATCCCGGGAGGGCTGCACAGGACCCCGAGAGGGTCGTACGGGATCCCGCACGCTGCCGAGACCCGGGGAAGAGCCAAACGGGATCCCGTGATGGTCTTGCGGATCCCTTATGTTGCCGAGATCCCGGGAAGTACGCACGGGATTTCAATTTAGGTATGCTGTAACTCGGAAAGTTTTTAACATTTTAAGCTCAAATTTTGTATGGGGTATGTTCGCTAAAATTCACCAGTGCCTTTTGAATTTATTGAAATCTAACTACTTTTTTGCTATCTCGAGAACCGCTGGAGTTACCCAAATTTTGACTGCAGATTTGGATAGATCTCGGTTCCAACCTCCCAGATGATTCAATCTTTTGATTCTATCTGCAGAAGAACTTGTATTTTCACGTCTTTATCTGCACTTAACAGGATCCTTTTAGTGGGCAAAGGATTCCTTTTCGGCATACGAGATCCCGTCCTGGCGTACAGGATCCCGTCCTGGCGGACAGGATCCTGTCCCAGCATACGGGATTTTGAAAATTCGTTAAAGGATCCCGTGTGTTCTCACGGGATCCCGTCCACCTCAGGATCCTGTATGGCTCGGGATCTCGTATAGTAGTACGGGAATCCCTTAACGAATTTTCAAATCCCGTATGATCTTACGAGATTTTTAGACCTGGGAACTTCTCACGTATCTTTATCACAATTTCGTGGTCGCTTTATCCTTGCCCAGCGGTTCTCAACCTTGGGGTCGCGAAAAAAATTCAAGGGGTCGCGGCGAGGTAACTGGGGTCGCTTGGGGTGGTGGCGGTTTCCCAGCTGGCCCACACGCCGAGCACTGGCGGGAACAACTTTTAAGTTGATCAAATTATTCACAAATATCTTTGAAAAATCGTGTTTTTGGCCGACTTTAGGCATCCACTGCGTCTGAACTGAGGCGGTATTTCGTCCTCCCTCAACGGGCAATTGGTCTTTAGACCTTTTTTTAGCATGCCTTTGTTACGGAGTGCGATTATCTGCCTTAATTTGGGAGCAGTATTGCCGCAAAGTTGATCAAAGCGGTCACAATTGTCTGTGAAAAATCGTGTTTTAGGCTGACTTTAAGCAGCAAATGCGTCTGATCCAAGGCGGTATTTCATCCCCCTGAACGGAAAAATTTGGGCTTTGGACCTTTCCCTTAGCATGCCTTTGTAACGGAGTGCGATTATCTGCCCTTTGGGTTTTGGGAAACAGTATTGCTGCAAAGTTGATCAAAACGGTCACAAGTGTCTGAAAAATCGTGTATTGATCAACTTTGCGGCAATACTGCTCCCAAACTAAGGCAGATAATTCGCACTACGTAACAAACGCATGCTAAAGGAAGGCCCAAAGACCAATTGCCTGCTAATGGAGGACGAAATACCGCCTAGGATCAAACGCAGGGGATGCTTAAAGTCAGCCCAAAAAACGATGTTTCAAAGAAATTGTTAACGTTTTGATCAATTTTGGGGCAATACTGCTCCCAAACTAAGGCAGATAATCGCATCCGTAACAAAAGGGATGCTAAAGGAAGGCCCCAAAAACCAATTGCCCGTTGAAGAAGGACGAAATACCGCTTTGGATTAGACGCAGTGGCTGCTTAAAGTCGGCCCAAAAAACGGTTTTTCAAAGACATTTGTGACCGTTTTGATCATTTTTGCTGCAATACTGCTTACAAACTAAGGTGGATTATCGCGCTTTGTATCAAAGGCATGCTAAAGGAGGGGTCGCGTGGGGTCACGAAATTTTTCCTGGGGGTCGCGGAATTTTTCGCTACAAATTTGGGGCGCGAACCGAAAAGGTTTAGAACGTGTCCTTGACCCTTTTTTCTTGCCGCCACCGGCCGTGATCGGTCTGCGGTGTGATCGACGCTAGACGAGCGAGCACATCTTGCATTTTCTCGCACTCAAGGCGGCCAGTGGGTTAGACAAGGATGGCTGCCGAGCGGCGCGCTGCCTTGCCTGGCATCGAACGAGCGCCGCTCGCAGCGAGCCAGCGCGTTGCGAGCTCGGCTACGCAGCCGAAGCCAAGGGGGTGCCGATCGGAGCGGGTTGTGCGACGGCCCGCTCCTTGACGGTCCGGGCCGCCACCCGGCCCCTGCTCAGGGTGGCGGGCCGGGCGGGGCGCTCTGGCCAGGCAGCCGCACTTCCAGCGCCGCGCTGCGCTGGAGTCCTTGGTGCGCCCTTTTGCCCGCGGGGGGGTTTGCCCGGATGATGCCTCAACAAGCCGAACAGTTGCCCAAAGTTGCCCGATTGTTGCTCAGAGTTGCCCGGGTGTTGCCCGGATGTTGCCCGGATGTTGCCCGGAGTTGCCCGGGTGTTGCCCGGGTGTTGCCCGGTAGTTGCCCACCGGGTGCCGGCCGGGCAGGGCTCGGGCTGTGCTCGACCCCTGCTCACCTTTGCTCAAAGTTGCCTGGAAAAATTTTATCTGGGGGATGCAGCTAGAAGGGAATGTTGATGTAGTTTTGGAATCGGGGCGACGAGAAAAAACCAATGGTGCCAGTTTCGAGCGAATTGGAGAAGTTCGGACCCGGGTTCAAATCTCAGCGGGGTATTTTTTTAACATTATTTTTATTTGAGTTTTTGCATTGTTTCTGATGTTTTTGTGGGTGCTGACGACGAAAACGACATTTATTTTAACCCCAGACTCACGTTTAATTCCCGTCAGGGTCAAACATAGGCAAAATTTGTACGTTTCTTAATGTACGGGACGGGCCAAAGTTGCCGATGAATATCGCTACTTTTCCTGTTATTGCCTTCTCTTTTATTTTATTTTTCTGCTATTCATCCCGAGTCGAACGCCGCAAACCCCACCCCGAAATTCCGATTACTTTGTCTTGTGCACATTTTTGAAGTTGCTAAAGTAATTATTTTTGCATATTTTTGACCAATTGTTAACGTTCAGGGTTTTCACTTGAACTTCAATTACAAAACCCTTGAACCACCCAAACGCAGTTGAAAAGAGAGACATTTAGGCGCAAACTGAACTAAAATACGTCAAAAGACGCATTTATAATCCGAAAAACACGTCAAATCTATGTTTCTACTAAAAGGGCTTTTTCTTCAAACACCTTTTTTGGCCCGCCCTTCTATTCAAAAAATAGGGGGAGGGCCTATGCATTTGCCTTTGTGTCTGTGTGTTGTTGTTGTTGTTGTTGTTGTTGGCGTCTGTGTACAAGGAAGGAGTTGAGCTAGAGTAACCAGATTTGGAGGGGACTTCAGGAGTACCGTCCAAACAAATAATCCGGTGGTGCAAATCTCGTCCGGGTCGCACAAGAGCTGCTGCAGGTGCATCATGGTTTACATGAGCGGGAGGGGGATTTCCGCCATTACTGGTGCTAGCAGGGCACATAGGGGTATTTTTGGAATCGGGGCGAAGAGACAAGATGAATGGACCTGGTCCCGACCCCATCGGCCGCTTTTACAAGTTGGCCAGATCAGGATCTTCATAAAAGGAGGTCGACCGACTAAAAATTCTTATTGCAGATTTCGATTGGTCCCAGCAAGACCTTTTCAACGAGGGGTCGGAAAGGGGGTCCAGGAGCCCGACTTCGTCTATTAGTCACATCAGGATCTTGAAAAAAGGGGGTCGACCGACTGAAAATTTTTACTTAAGTTTTGGTTAGGTCTTGGCAAGACCTCTTCAACGAGGGGTCGGAAGAGGGGTCCAGGAGCCCGCTTTATGACTTATGGGTAAAAGTGCGACGGACTCGTTTTGCGCTCCTGCTGTGCCTCTATTGCAAGGAGTTGCAGTAGCATGGCTAATATGGGTATTTTCGGAATGAGGGCGAAGAGACAAATGAAATGGGCATATTCTTAGGACAGTTGGAGTAAAAAGTGTAAGGACTATGCATATTGTGAATAGAAGGGCGGGCCTAAGTCACGATGGTACATCGATAACTTTGTTTTACCCGCTCACGGTGTGTGTGATGCGAGCGGGCCGAAGGCCCGGGCATTCGACTGGCCAAGTTGGGTCTGATGCGAGGGCCGAAGGCCCGAGAAAAGGCCGCCGGCAGGCCAAGCTGGGCCGGCCCCCTGTCGAACCGAGTTGCCGGCGCAGCGAAGCGGAGCTGGCAATTCGGTTCGACGGAAGGGCGGGCCCTGGCTTGTTATACCTTTGTGCCACTCTCACGGGCGCAAAAATTAAGATAATTTAATGCGGTTTTGCGGCAAAATGTTCGTTACACTGGCGTCTATGGTCTGAACCTCGGAAATGGCCATCTCATAAATAGGACGTCACCTGCGGCCATGAAAGTGCGAAAAAATTGGTTAAAAAATTTGTTTTTATTTTTGCCTTCTGAAAAAACAAATTCGAAATCGTTCTTTTGGCATGCCCGTGGTTCAGACCATAGCCACATGTGTCCTGTTGAGAATTTTTAAATCCCGTGCGCGAAGCTCAATCCGGAGAGGCGGCATCGTGGCAGGAGTGAAGCAAGGTCGTTAAAAAATCAAGTGCACTGGCGCTTCATCTTGCCATCGCCACCTCGCTCTTCCATACTGATTTTCCTTTTCTTTGACATAATTTTGTTCCAAGAATAAAATATCAATTGAATACATCGGTTACTTTTCTCAGAATGATCGTTTTTCGAAACCTCTGCATTTTCACTGGTGTGCCCCCTTAAGCTGAAAAATAAGTCTTGTTAAGGGCCTTACTTTACTCTCGGTAATTACCATACGATAAGGTAGTAAGTTTACCGCATCCGTTTCATGCTTTTGTCGCAACCACCATTTTTTGGCCTGTTCCGTTTATGTTTTTGGCCCGCTCTTCTATTCAAATAACATGAAAAGTAGCGATATACATCGGCAACTATGGCCCGTCCCGTACATTCAGAAACGTACGAATTTCTCCTATGTTTGACCCTGACGGGAATTAAATTTGAGTCTGGGGTTAAAATAAATGTCGTTTTCGTCATCAGCACCCTCAAAAACATCAGAAACAATGCAAAAACTCGAAAAAAAAAAAAATGTTCCAAAAAAAACCCCGCTGGGATTTGAACCCGGGGGCCAAAATTCTCCGATTTGCTCCCAAAATGGCACCATTGGTTTTCTCTCGTCGCCCCGATTCCAAAAATACCCCTACATTTCCCTCCTAGCTGCATCCGTTGCCGAGATCCTCCTCGACCCCATGTAGACCATGATGCACCTGCAGCAGCGCCCCCGGGGCTCGATCGGATTTGCTGCCACCGGGGCGGTTCTAAGGGTCCCCCAAAGGGAGGCTGCATCCCAAAATTTTGGTCAAGATCGGACCACGGGAAGTCCTCGGACGAACGAACGAACGGACGAACAAACGAACGAACGAAGGGCCGCACAGCATGCATCATACTATATGCCCGTCCCTCCGTCATTTTTTTTAAAAAAAATAAACGGGAGGGGCCCAAAAAAATGGGGGGAGGGCCTATGCATTTGCCTTTGTGTCTGTGTTTTGTTGTTTTTTGTTGGCGTCTGGTACAAGGAAGGAGTTGAGCTAGAGTAACCAGATTTGGAGGGTATTTTCAGGAGTACCGTCCAAAAAAATAATCCGGCGGTGAAAATTTCCCGTCCGGGTCGCACAAGGGCTGCTGCGGGGTGCATCATGGTTTACATAAGCGGGAGGGGGTTTCCGCCATTATTGTGCTAGCAGGGCACATAAAGGGGATTTTTGGGGAAACGGGGCGAAAGAGACCCAAAATGAATGGACCTGGTCCCGACCCCCTCGGCCGCTTTTACAAGTTGGCCAGATCAGGATCTTCAAAAAAAGGGGGGCGACCGCCCCGAAAAAATTTATTGCAGATTTCGATTGGTCTCCCGCCAAAACCTTTTCAACGAGGGGTCGAAAAGGGGGGCTAGGAGCCCGACTTTGTCTATAAGTCACATCAGGATCTTAAAAAAAAAGGGGGGCGACCGACTGAATATTTAGACTTAAGTTTTGGATAGGTCTTGGCAAGACCTCTTCAAAGAGGGGTCGGAAGGGCGGTCCAGGAGCCCGCCCTTTATGAGTTATGGGGAAAAGTGCGACGGACTTGTTTTGCGCTCCCGCTGTGCCTCTATTTCAAGGAGTTGCAGTAGCATGGCAAATATGGGTACAGTACCAACTCGATCGCTGTCGTGCGACAGCGATAGTGAGAGCAGTTCGTTCGCTGCTACTAGCCCCGGCCCCGCTGGCGAGCGCCACAGCGCTCCGGCCCACAGTGGGCCACGAAGCCAGTTTAGACGGACATAATTCCATTTTTTCAACTCTCAAATCTTAAAGCTTTTTTTCATGACGTCTCCTCCCAATGCTACAAGGAACCAGGATTGGACAGAATTTCAACATTCGGACACGTTTTAGCCAACATAGAGGTGGTCAAACACGCACCACACGATTTGCGCTACTTTGGTGCAGTAAAAATGCATGATTTCAAACGCACAAAACACCTACAAATTTTTGTCTAGCATACTTTTTATTGACACCACGTAAAACGGCGTTTCTTTCAGAAAATTTACATACATTTATATTTGATTTTGGACGATTTTTGAGGTGTCCAGCTTCATTTTTAGCAAATCAAGAACCTATAAAGCCCCAATCCAACTGACTCACTGACTCACACACTGACTCACTCACTGACTCACTCACTGACTCACTCACTCATAGAA
>NW_023144632.1:1047501-1067665 GCF_012932325.1 Thrips palmi | reverse complement strand
AAAAACTAATACAACAAAAAACCCTAAAAACTATTATAACCTCAAAAACATGCCATAAACAAGTGGCGCGCAGGGGAGCTCCCCACTGGTGAGGGCCCCTTCGGCGAACTCACCTAGCAAAAGGCCCCTTTAAAAAAGACAAGCCCTGACTTGAAGGAAAAAATACGTTGCGTTAGGTTGGGTTAGGTTAGGTTGGGTTTGGGGTTTGGGTTAGGTTGGGTTAGGTGCTGGGCGAGGTAAACGGGGGTTAGGTTAGGTGACCGGGGCGAGGTGACAATGGGTATTCAAGATGGCGGGGGGTGACCTGGGGTTAGGTTAGGTTGGGTTTGGGTTAGGTTAGGTTGGGTTAGGTTAGGTTAGGTTAGGTTGGGTTGGGTTAGGTTGGGTTAGGTTAGGTTGGGTTAGGTTAGGTTAGGTTAGGTTAGGTTAGGTTGGGTTAGGTTAGGTTAGGTTAGGTGACCTGGGCGAGGTGACCTGGGGTTTCAAGATGGCGGCGGGTGACCTGGGGTATTCTTTACTACTGACGATCCCACCAACCGTTCGTCTTCCAGAGCGAAAAAGCGTCATTTCCAGTAAAAACCACCCTCATTTCCCCCCTTCCGCGACTCACTGAGTGGGGGTAGCAGTCCCAATAAAAGTCACAACACTCGGCCCAGACCTCATTTCAAAGGCCTCACATTTTCAGACTGATGCGACAAGCCTGGGACCGTGGGAGCGACGCAACGATGTGCCTGCACTCGGCAGTAAACGGACGTCCCGGCCCGTCGGGTGCATGCGCCGTGCAGGTAGGCAACCCAACTCGCCTGGCGCCAGGTTGCTTAAAAGCCATTTGGAAGCCTGATTTTGGTGTTAGCCACTGTGGCATGTTAGGAGACATGCCCTGCCCACAGTGCTGAGCGTGGCGACGCGCGAGCCATAATCAGGCTTCCCAATGGCTTTTGAGCAACCTGGCGCCAGGTGGTTGGTTTGCCTACCTGCGGGGCGCATGCCCCGGGGCCGGCACGTGGGTGTTTCCGTGCGTGGGGGGTCATTTCAGGTCACCGGGCCTTGCGCCTGAACTGAGGTTGATTGGTAGCTTGGGAAATTCAAATTTGTTTTACTAAACGAAGACCATGTCCTCATGTGGATAGTCGATCTAACTTTTGTTTATGGGGGTTTTCGTAAGCTGCTAAAGTGTCGTTTTGTAAGTTCCGTCATGGTCACCAACACCTATAAGACAACATTGCCATGCTGTAGTATATGACTCAGCCACATCAAAAGAAAACTGGCTTTTTCACTCTCTCCCCGACTTATTCTTCACAAAATTACGGAGGGTGACCTTTGTATCATCACTTGTTGAACCCGAAACAGCCTTTGGGAAAATGTCCACCGTGTGACCATGTGACCTATGCTGTTTTTACAAATGACGGTCTACGGGGGTTCCTTTTCATTTTAGAAACTCGCGACCACTTGGGATCGAAAGAACATAAAAAAACATTCCAGAAGCCCGTCCCCACGGGACCTGGGCGGTCAAACGACGCTTCCAGGCCGTCAAAAGATTAAAAACGGTAAGGGTGTAAAATGGATGTAAATTCTTTTCGGGCCGGCTCCTCCATCTGGGGAGAAATTTTTCCACAACCTTCGCTGAAAAATGCTATTTTGGATGCTAAAAATGACACCGTCAACAGTTTTTACCTATTTTGTAACCCAGCGGTTAGGAGACTAAAAACTTCTTTGTAAATTCCGTAATCTGTAAATTCCGTCATTATTTCTGTAAATTCCGCCGATTCATAGGGAGTGAAAATAAAAGTCAACTTGTAGCGCTGCACGCTCAGAGGGGTACTGTGGGGTACTATGTATGCCATCTACACCAAATTTACCCCCTTTAGTTGAATTTTAAAAAAGAACATTTGGTACATCCAAAATGACCCCCTACGCACGGAATCACCCACGCCTTTACTGCCGATGCAGGCACATCGTTGCGTCGCTCCCACGGTCCATGCTTTGTCGCATCAGTCTGAAACTTTGGGCCTTTAAAATGAGGTCTGGGCCGAGTGTTGTGACGTTGATTGGGACTGCTCCCCCCACTCAGTGAGTCGTGGAAGGGGGTGAAGTGAGGGGGGTTTTTACTGGAAATGACGCTTTTTTCGCTCTGGAAGACAAACGGTTGGTGGGATCGTCTTGAAAACTTCAGGATCGTTTCCCCCCATGTCTTGTTCGACCAGCCCGCTCGTCGGAGGGCTTCCAACCCCTCCGGGGGGTGCAGGGGTGCAAGGGGGTGAACCCCCCGACCGCGGGGGTTGCAGTCGTCCGGCAGCGCGTTTCTTCGCTGAGACGTCTTTTTGGGACCTGGGGGAAATGCCCCCTGGATTTTTGTTGCATTTTGCTCAAACCGAAAGGCCCCGGACGGCCGGTGTTCGAAGGGGGTTGGATTTTCCCGGGGGATGATTCCCCCGGGGGGTGGTTGGAACGTCGAAAAAACATGGTTGCTTGGTACGGGGGACCCCCCGACGCTGTTTACGAGAAATTCAAACATGCTCGAAATCCACCCCCCCGAGGGGGTGGGGGTGAGTGCAGCGGGGGGTGGGTTGGTTCAAATTGAATTCCGCTTGCATCGTTGGAAAAAGGAGACTCATTTGACCTCGTACACGAAAACTTTGGCCTCTGCGATAAGGGAAATTGGTTTTTTCGGCACGTTTTCATCGTTTTTTTCACCCTCGCGCACTTAGGGGTGGGTGCCGTCCGTTAGGGGAGGCGCACGGGCTACGCACTTCGCAGGCCTCGAGGGAAGTAGTAGGGGCACCCGTGTACAAAATTTCAGCTTCCTAGCTCGAAAGACTTAGAAAAAATTACGATGACAAAAAGCGTTCCGCTAATTTTTTTCGGGAGTGTATTTGCACGACCGTGGTTCAGACCATAGCCACATGAGGGTGGCCCAGGCGAAAAAAAAAGTTTCAAAATCGAGGAGCGCCGCACGGAATCTTAAAGTTCGGCCCAAAAAAAGGTTTTTCCGCATTTTTTCGATTATTTTGGAGCATTTTTAGGGGTCGCTCAACGCGCTCAAAGCTTTTAGAAAAATAATGAATTTCAGTGAATAATACTTTCTGGTGCTGTAATTCGAGTTTTGACCGTAAAGAGAAAAGCGAAACGCCGAATTGTTCGTATTGACGCCTTATATAAGTTCAGAAATACTGCATACCGAATATGCACATGGCCTACCAGCGGGCGGAAAAATCCCTTAGCGCGGCTGGGACCATGTCTCGGGCGGCTCGCCACGGCCCGGTCGGCCGCCCGGCGCCCGAGAATGGGCTGCACCGGCCTCTATTATTGCTTAGAAATCGATTAAAAAATTTAACTTTTGGATAAAGTGGCCATGCTAAGCCACTATTTAAGGACCAAGGAATCGTTTTCATTCATTGGATTTGACCAACAGACATGTTATAACAATGAATTTCTCTCCGAAAATTTTCGGCGGCGACGCGCTATCCTGCGAGCAACGGCCATCCTACGAATAGCAAACTTAATCCGTTTCGTTCTCAGCAATCGTCATCGCATTGCAAACCCAGGACAGATTCGGAATCTGCGTGAAATTTCCTGTGGCGTTGGACGTATCGTTATATTTTAAAAAACTCGAGATAAACTGTAGTTATAAAGAGAAAACACGTTAAATTTACCCGGGTTTTTTAAGGTCATTTTAGGTTATTTTCGCTTTATGACTACACTTTACCGATGAGAGAACTCCAAAACACAAGTTTGATACTCTGGGTTGAGGATTGGCTACCTGTCGGGCGCCTTCAAATCAAGAAAAATATGAAAGGGACCTCTATTTTAGCCGTTTTGGGCCGGTTTCGCACATTTTGCAGCCTTAACCGCCATCTGATCACCGCCAATCAGGTATTTACCGTTTCCTCCCATCGTCCAAGGTGTTTCTAGGGGTTCTCTCATCATGGGGAATCGATTGGCACATAGAACAAGACGATAGGACGCCTAGAAAGGTGTCAAACTGACCCCAAAAGGTAAAAAAAAACGCCCAAATTTTGAACGTTTATTTAATTTATCACCCCTGCAATATAGGCAGTCGTTTACTCGCATCGTCCAAGTTGTTTCTAGGGGGTTTTCGCATCATGAGGAGTCGATTGGCGCACAGAGCAAGATGATAGGACGCCCAGAAAGGTGTCAAACTGGCCCCATAATCTGAAAAAAGGGACAATTAGAACGTTTTTTTTTAAATTGATGGCCCCTGGAAAGTAGGCAGTCGGTTACTCGCATAGTCCAAAGGGGTTTCTAGGGTTCCTCTTGGTGTGGGGAATCGATTGGCGCATAGGAGAAGACGATCGACGGCGGGTAAGGTGTCGAATCGGCCTTAAAAGATAAAACTACGGCATTTTCCCCTTATTTTTGGCAGTTTTTGGCCCCTGGAAAGTAGGCCATGTGCATATTCGGTATGCAGTATTTCCGAACTTGTTCTAGGCATCAATACGAACAATTCGGCGTTTCGTTTTTTCTTTACGATAAAAACTCGAATTTCAGCACCAGAAAGTATTTTTCACTGAAATTCATTATTTTCTAAAAACTTTGAGCGCGTTGACAAACCCCCAAAAATGCTCCAAAAAAACGAAAAAAGTGGAAAAATCATTTTTTGGGCCGAACTTTAAGATTCCGTGCGGCGCTCCTCGATTTTGAAACTTTTTTTTTCGCCGGGCCCCCTAAGCCACATGTGTCCTGGTGAGAGATTTTCAAATCCCGTGCTCGAGGCTCAATCCGAGAGCGGAATCGTGGCAGGAGTGAGGCAAGGTCGCAGAAAAAAGTAGTGCACTGGCGGCCCGTCTTGCCATCGCCACACCGCCCTCACCTACTGATTTTTCTTTGATTTGATAAAATTTTTAGCCAAGAATAAAATATCAGTCGGATATTTAGTTTACTTTTGTCAGAATAGTCGTTTTTTGAAACCTCTGCATTTTCACTCGTGTGCTCCCTTAATCAGAAGTGCAAACTGTTGTCGTAACGGCCCTGGTATCGTTTCGGTTTGGGTATCGTCCCTGATTTACATCAAGTCAAAAACAACTTGTAAAATGTATGCAAGTTATAGTATTCCGAAATTTAAAGGTAGGGTTCGCAGCATTCAACTCGACATAAAAGGTAGAAAAAAGAGTAAAATTAAAAAAAAAAACTAAAATTTGAGGATTTTTACTGGTGTGCCCCCTTAAGATGAAATATCGAAGTAACCGATGGTGCATATAGAAATATATTCCGCTTACTGTCGTATGCGTCCCAAATGGTCAAACTGAGTTAAATTCGTTTGCGTTTAAGATAAGATTGTCTTGGGGTGATGCCCAGATAAGATCTTTCAAATAGGAACCCTCAACAAAGGGATGTTCAGCGGTAAAACTGAAGCGTAGTTGTATGCTTGATTCAAGCATACAACTACGCTTGAAGACTTTACGCTTGACGTCAAGCGTAGAGAAGAAATTTTCCCATGCATTTAGATAGGCGGGAGAGGGGCAAAATGGAGAACTATGCTTGAAACCGAGCGTAGTTCTACTACGCTTGAAGAAAGGCGTAAAACTACGCTTGAGTTCTACCAGTGTTGGCCGAACTTTGACAAAACTTTCGTGCATCGCCGTTTCAAAGGCTGGATTGTCCGCAAGGCTGTCTGTAAGGTACTAAAAGTATCACCGTTGGATTTATAGTGGAAACAATTTCGAGCGGCCAGAATAATAACTTAGCATGTCCAGAAGTCTTAAGTTAAGCGTTATGATGCTCTTTTGATGTAAGTTAAGGATCCCTGCTTTCATGCTCGCGGGCTGGGTGTCGGCGGCTTACCCGAACTTAGCGAAGTTGGCCACCATGCGCGTCCACCGGTCCCTGACCAGCAGGTCCACGTCGCCTGGTCGAATGTCCTCGGCTGGCATCATGTCCACGGGGAACAGGTAGCCCAGCTCATCACCGTGCGAGACACCTGCAGCAAGAGCAAATCAACAAAATGGTGACATTGAAAATCAAAAAATTTTGCTCCGGTACTACTTTTGGTCAATGCGCATTTCTTTCGACAAATTTGGTTAACGGATGGGCTCATTCGGAGATGAATTCAATGGGGTCCAAATTTGGCTGAGGAATCCTACAGTGTCCTAATTAACACTGGTTTTCTAAGTGTATAGTGAACTCATTTCAAAATCAATAACATTCTTTTTGCATCATAAGCGCCACAAAAGAGTTATTGCATTAAAAGTGCGATAAATATTGTTGTCGGAAGAGGTCACGGGAGCGCATTGCATGATTTCAAAAAAACTGGCTCTACATGTAAGTTATGCACAAATGTGTACACAAAGGGTGGGCCACTAAAACAAGGTAGGTGTACGCCAGACAGTAGCATGTCATAACAGGCTTCGCGATGCTGCGCCAGGTCCGACAATCCACGCCTGGCGTTAACACCTACCTTGGCGTGTGGCTCTGGCCTGCGTTCAGTAGACTTCCTCGCCACACAGCCACCCAAACAGACATGATCGCACATCAAAGCAGCATTCGTTTTTTTGGAGAGGAAAGGGGTAGGTTAATTGCACTGCGATTTCATTGGTGTTCCCTTGCCGCTCTACTGGTGCTTTGTTTTGAATGGAAGAGTTTGGGTTTCTGGGTCTCTTAATTTGGCACTGCAGTAGGGTAAAGTATACAGTTACCGTCGGTTTTAGAGCATCACTTTCTTTTCGAGGGCCTCTAGGGTAGGTTATGACATTTAGACCGGCGCGACTTGTTCCAGACAACTCAGAAGGATCTAGTCAACGAAGTGGCTGACAAAGATTTCACGAAAAACTTTTTGTGTCGCTCTTATTTGACCTGAAAAATGGTAACCAAAAACACTGTTATCGGCACCCAATATGACAGTTATCGGCACCCCTCGTTAAAAAGGCAAAACATGACCGAAAGTGACGAAAATTTCTAACAGTCGTCACAGGCACTCTATATCATCCCTCGACATGTCACGAACCCCCTCTCTCTTCTGTTATGCCTCTTGGGCCCTTCATTTTGGACTCACAGACAACTAGCACCATGAGTTGCAAAATAACAACCTTTCAAAGCACTGAGGAGGACATCTCGTAGATCACGTAGATCACTAGGAAAAAATGATCCGATTTCGTTCAAATGGCTACACAAGTGATGAACACCTCAGTACCTCAAATTGAAATTAAAAGGGGGAAATTCACGAAAAAACTCGGAATTTGTCTCATATTACCCCGTTCTACGGTAATGCATCAGAATACTAGACAGCTGCAAGGCAGCGGGCGCGCGGGCGAACGTATCTTCGGCGTGTGTTCGTGGTTTTTTCCATTCGCGTCGCTCGTTCGCTCGCTATATAACCTAACTTGAACTTAACCTAAAAGGAACGTAACTTTAACGTAACTTAAAACTAATGTAACCTAAAAATAACCTAACCTAAAGGTTACCTAACCTAACTTACTTAACTTACCCAACCGTAATTTACTAGCCAGGGGAAGGCCTTCGGCCTCGATGCTGAGCTGGATTCTGCTGGAGATGGAAATTGCTTTATCATCAGTAGTAAATTTGGATGTGTTTATTTTGAAAATGAGCCTCTTTTCTTTTTGGGGGGTGATAGCCAGGAAGTATGCTTTTGCACGAAGGATTGTGATTCGGCAATGGTTGGTTTTTCCTTATCGACGGAAGGCTATTTAATAATCTAAAACTAAATGTTCCAACCAATCCTAACCTAACCTAACGGGCTCCTGACAGATCTTACTCTACTCGTGACAGATCTTACCCTACTCTCGACAGGTCTTATTCTCAAACTAAATAGTCCAACCAATCCTAACCTAACCTAACGGGCTCGTAACAGATCTTTCTCTACTCGTGACAGATCTCTCCCTACTCTCGACCGATCTTATTCTCAAACTAAATGTTCCAACCAATCCTAGCCTAACCTAACGGGCACGTGACAGATCTCACTCTATTCGCGACAGATCTTACCCTACTCTCGACAGATCTTATTCTCAAACTAAATGGTCCAACCAATCCTAACCTAACCTAACGGGCTCGTGACAGATCTTTCTCTACTCGTGACAGATCTTTCCCTACTCTCGACCGATCTTAATCTCAAACTAAATGGTCCAACCAATCCTAACCTAACCTAACGGGCTCGTGACAGATCTTACTCTACTCGCGAAAGATCATACCCCACTCGCGACAGATTTTATTCTCAAATTAAATGGCCTATGAAGTTTGGCGTACGACTATGGAGCTTGGATTATTGAGCTTGTACTATAGAATATGGACTATGGAGCTTGGACTATGGAGCTTGGACTATGGAGCTTGGACTATAGAGCTTGGACTATAGAGCTTCGACTATGTATACGCATATGAATATAGTAAAAATAAACAGAGGAAGATACCTTTTGTTTAGGCCTGACGCTGTTGTCCGGGACATTTTGCTGTTGTCGTGGACATTTAGGATCGTCACATTGACATTTTTGTTTGGGCCTGAGTTTGTTGTCCGGGACATTTTGCTGTTGTCCTGGACATTTTAGAGCGTTACGAACATCAGTTGTCCCGGACATATGGGAGCGTCACGAACAGACATCTTCGTTTGGCTTGAGGTTGTTGTCTGGGACATTTTGCAGTTGTCCTGGACATTTAGGAGCGTCACGAACAGACATCTCTTTTTAGGCCTGAGGTTGTTGTCCCGGACATTTTGCGGTTGTCCCGGACATTTAGGAGCGTCACGAACAGACCTCTTTTTAGGCCTGAGGTTGTTGTCCGGGACATTTTGCAGTTGTCCCGGACATTTAGGAGCGTCACGAACAGACAACCTTTGTTAGGCCTGAGGTGGTTGTCCGGGACATTTTGCAGTTGTCCCGGACATTTAGGAGCGTCACGAACAGACAATCTTTGTTAGGCCTGAGGTTGTTGTCCGGGACATTTTGCAGTTGTCCCGGACATTTAGGAGCGTCACGAACAGACATCTTTTTTTAGGCCTGAGGTTGTTGTCAGGGACATTTTGCAGTTGTCCCGGACATTTAGGAGCGTCACGAACAGACATATCTTTTTAGGCCTGAGGCTGTTGTCCGGGACATTTTTCTTACGTCACGAACAGACACGCAGATTGGCAGGCTGGCGAGTAGCGCTACGCCGAGTTCGCTCGCTGCCGCTCGCGAACTCGCTCCGCGAATTAACTCCCCAACGATACCCGTAACAGGAGTGAAGTTTGAGGCCACCCTGACGTTAACTGTGTTTGGAGTGATTTCTTGTGTACAGTTATCGGCACCCCCCGATTGAGGACAAGCAAGAGGAATTTCTGTGCGCCAAGCACGGTATGCCCTCTTCAATAGATGGGGAGAAAAGACCTAGCAAGGAGAATAGTTTTTTTCTGTCCCACATTCACGAATGAAACGAGAGATTGAACCCCTGTTCCTAGCACAGAAGATAAGAGCGGGCGGCCGAAACGGCTTCATTCTGCTCTTGACTAGAAACATGGCTCCGTTGGCTGACATGCTCAATCAAACGCGGTGCTGTAGGGTGGCCCAAAAAAAATCGAAGGTTTTCCGATTGTCCAATTCCGCTCAAAAATCGATTCTAGACCGAAAAAAAAATAACCCCTATTTTTTGCGTTTTGTCCTGAGACGATTTTGAATACCGGCTCAATAGCGAAAATGGTTTTTAACCCGTTTAAAGCACCAAAATTGTCATAACAATTACAGTTTTTATCGGATTTTCAAAAACGATACGGCAAAATGTTCGGTTTTAGACGGCGAACAAATTACATATTCACCCATTTTTTGTCAGACTTCGTCTTCAGTATTCTACTTGCGATTTTCGCTCAAAAAAAACACATGTTGTTCACTTTTTGGAGATAATTTTCTTGTTTCGGACGGCCGAGTTGCGTCCCTATCCACTTTCTTATCTTACCCTATCCCGAAACAAACCGACCACGTGAAAAATAGCCGTGCAAATCAATTTGCCTACCATCTAGGGGCAAGCATTTCGTTGCTTTCAGTTTAAAGAAAAGTCTGTTGAACTCTGAGGCCGCAATTTTCCTCCGATTCTCAAACTCGAGAAGTCATTTTGTTTAGTTTTTTAAGACGAACAAAAAAGATACTGGTCATTTGTTTGTCAGACTGCGTTTTAAGGTCCGTCTCTGCTCACAACGTGCAAAAATCGCCCAAATTCGAATTTTTTGCCCACTTTTGGACCGTTTTTCTCGTCAGCGATCCACGTGACCAGCCAATGATCACTCTTTTACCTTCCCTAGCCTTTCTGGAATGGCTGGAATTAAGAAGAGCCAGGTCCTAGACACGAACTAACAGGTCCAGGCATGATTTGGCGGGTTTTTTGCTTGTAACGTGCAAAAATCGCCTAAAGTCGAATTTTTTGCCCACTTTTGGACCGTTTTCTTTTGTCCAAACCTGTCACAACTTCTCCATACCGGTCAGAACTAGACAAAATCGGTTGCAACACTCCCACTTTTACTGAACTATTCACACGAGCCCAAAACCGTCCGGGCTGGCCTTATTTATCCTTTTTTTAAGAAGGAAAATTCTAAACGACCCGCCAAATCATGCCTGGACCTGTTCGTTCGTGTCTAGGACCTGGCTCGTCTTATTCCAGCCATTCCAGAATGGCTAGGGAAGGTAAAAGAGTGATCATTGGCTGGTCACGTGGATCGCTGACGTGAAAAACGGTCCAAAAGTGGGCGAAAAATTCGAATTTGGGCGATTTTTGCACGTTTCAAGCAGAAACGGATCTTAAAACGCATTCTGACAAAAAAATGACCGGAACCTTTTTTGTTTGTCTTAAAAAACTAAACAAAATGACATCTCGGGTTTGAGAATCGGAGGAAAATTGCGGCCTCAGAGCTCAACAGACTTTTCTTTATACTAAAAACAACGAAATGCTTGCCCCTAGATGGTATGCAAATTGATTTGCACGGCTTTATTTCACGTGGTCGGTTTGTTTTGGGATAGGGTAAGATAAATAAGTGGATAGGAACACATCTTAGCCGTCCGAAACAAGAAAATATTCTCCAAATAGTGAACAATATGTGTTTTTTTGAGCGAAAATCGCAAGCAGAATACTGAAGACGAAGTCTGACAAAAAATTGGTGAAAATGTAATTTGTTTGCCGTCTAAAACCGAACATTTTGCCGTATCGTTTTTGAAAATCCGATAAAAACTGTAATTGTTACGACAATTTTGGTGCTTTAAACGGGTTAAAAACCATTTTCGCTATTGAGCCGGTATTCAAAATCGTCTCAGGGCAAAACGCAAAAAATATGGGTTATTTTTTTTCGGTCTAGAATCGATTTTTGAGCGGAATTGGACAATCGGAAAACCTTCGATTTTTTTTGGGCCACCCTACGGTGCTGTCTCGGTCCTGCATGCTCAAAAGGTGTCTCTAGCGACCTGCATTGGCCGCATCACTCACGGACGCGTACTTGCAAAGCAGGACCCAATTATTCGCTGAGATGACGATAACTGTACCCCTGCCGATAACTGTATAGTTTACCCTAGGTTATAATGCCTGATATAAGCATTCTCAGAGAGCAGGCAATACGGGGCCAGAAGGCCATAGGCCAGTGTTTTGTATGTGGTGGATTCCAGGACAATTAATGGAACTACGACTATTTACTGCTTGACTATTGGTGACTCAACTTGCACTTTACTCTTACATGATATACCGTTCCGTCTACCTACATCTTCTCAACACACTCCTACCCTGGACTTCAGCTCGACCACGACTGCCGGCCTGGACCTTGGCGGACCCTAAGCCGCTAGGGGGACTTTCCCCGTCCCTTCGCACAAGGCGGTGCTCGCAGGCATACCAACTGTAGACTTACTGGCGGCAACTCAGACAATAATCAAAATGTGTATTGCTTCACAATACCAGGCCATTCAGAACAAAAAGTGCAACTAGACTTGTTAGCTAACATACAAAGAGCTAGTCTAATTAATACGTGAAACGCCTTCCCATGACACCTTCCGATTTTGACCATAATTTTTATCTAAGATGCCGTATGGTAAGAAAAGACATGTTTTAGAATGTTTCCTAAAATATGAGGTCGTTAAAAATTTACTGGCCGAGAAAACAGATGTTTTCCAAATTTGCCATATTTTTACCTAATTTGAGAGTTTCTTAAGAGGGCTCATACATGTTAAAAGCACTTTGCAAAAAAAAAATAAATTTGATTTAGACGGATTAAGATTTTACAATTTCTGTGTTAAAACCCTTTTAGATAATTGAGTAAGCTTCATTTTGGCTTAAAGGAAAGTGACTTTGGACATTTTTTGGAGATTTAGTCGAAACGTTTAAAATTTTGGTTCTCGTAAGATTTTGTTCGCATACTTGCTCAGATCTGTGGGGAAAAAATCAGGGAGACTCATCCCTAGTAGTGTCATAGAATTGACTACAATGGGCTTTATGTCTGCAATAGTTTTCAAGAAAAGAAATAAAAACAATTTTTTGTTAAAAATTTGTTTTAAAAATTGTTAAAAAAAATTGTTTATATTTTTTTCTTGAAAACTATTGCAGATATAAAGCCCATTGTAGTCAATTCAATGACACTACTAGGGATGAGTCTCCCCGATTTTTTCCCCACAGATCTGAGCAAGTATGCGAACAAAATCTTACGAGAACCAAAATTTTAAACGTTTCGACTTAATCTCCCAAAAATGCCCAAAGTCACTTTCCTTTAAGCCAAAATGAAGCTTACTCAATTATCTAAAAGGGTTTTAGCACAGAAATTGTAAAATCTTAATACAACTTCATCAAAAAAAAATTTTACTAAGTGCTTTTAACGTGTATGAGCCCCCTTAACTTCTCTGAGGTTTTTGGTGCTACGTTGCTGAAAATTGGACTTTATGAGTAAAATTGTCCAAGGAACTAGAATATGGTCACAGATTTGACCTCTAACCAATATCTTGAGAAATATTTACAAAACAACGACCAATTTTTAACGGAAATACTTAAATCTTGAGAAAATGGTCACAAATAATTTTTTTCCCCACAATCCGTTGACACAGTATCGTGAAAAAAGAGCCGATAGCCGATGAGCACACGCCCAGGTTTCTATCTTAAAGTAGTTTCATAGCTAAAGGGTCTAGTCAAGTGCACAACTGTTACCACTGACAAACCGACTGAAAATAATCAGCAATTATTTTTAAAAAAGCACTTTGGTGCTAAAGCCACTTTATTTGGGCTTTAAAACATTTTTAGATTTTTTTGTTTTGTATTATGTATTAAATAGCAATTATCTATAGGCGAAAGAGTTCTGCACTTGACTAGGTTTTGTCCTGACGAGAACCTCCAAACACGGAGGTTCAAGCTAGTAAATAATATTATGACAGTCGAACGACGCACAGTGGGCGGAAAGACCACTTTTGACGGGAAAAAGTCGGGTTCCGCAACCCTTATGTAGATTCCAATAAATGCACTTTCCTAGCTCAAAAAAGTGTGCCGAATCCAAATCTGCCTTTGTTTTTATCATGCGTCTTTTCGTTTTTCTCATAGAAGGCTTAAAAGTCACATGTATCTATTCGCTTAGAAATATCGCAACAAAAAGCGCATACATTCGCTGCGTTTACTGAGTCAGTTTTAGATCTAATTTTACAACCCGGATGTTTTTAAAAATTGCAATTCACGAGGATTCCAAAACTGTCCTCGGATTGTAATTTCGAGTATAATTGACAAAACTACGGCCGTTTGAAATTTGCATGTCACAAAACACAAAATTCCAAAGTTCCCTTGGGCGGCATAAAAAGCCTCAAGTTGCCCCGCGCTCGCTCTAGGTTCATTTGGGGCCGCAAAGAGTGCTCTTTCGGAGGGAAAAGGAATTAGCTGCCCATAGCTGCCCTTCCGAAGTTTATGGCTCGATTTGTGTGAGCTTGCGTACGAAAAAACGGGTCCCGACGCATGTCAATCGCATAGGTCGTCTCAGGGCATTCCCCTCCCGCCTCCGGCCCCCTCCCTTTCCCCTCCCCCTCCCGTTCACTCCCACTTCCCCCCTCCCCCTGCGCCCCCTCCCCTTGTACAATGATTTTTCAGTGTTGTCGACTTAGGACAGCAAATATGGGTATATTCGGAATCGGGGCGACCAACTGGACCAATGACGCGTTTGGAGTCGATCAGTGCTGTAGCTTGGCTTGTAACGTGTCGTTGCCTTGTATTAGAAGTAGAAGAAGAAACGCAATAAAAACTGTTGCCACAATAGGGGGCCTACGCTGTTGATTTAGTAAATTATACAGTAAATTAATACTATCCGTCCATAGAAAAATCGAAAAATGGCCAGATTTAGAATCAGGATGATGATAATGACCCTCTTAAACCTTGAATAAACCTTGAAAAATTAAAGTCACCCACCTTGATTCACAGAATCTGCCCCTGCAAAGTTCGAAACATGGCTAGATTTAGGATCAGTGACCCTTGAAAACTGATATGGGACGTTTTGACGCGGTATGCTCGGAAAATAAAATTTACCCCCCTTGTATCACTGGATGTGCCCCAGAAAAATTTAAGACATGGGCAGATTTGGATTAAGCGACCCCAAAAACCCCGAGTACGGAGTTTTAGCGCGGATTGCTCCAAAATTAAAATCTACCCCCCTTATATCTCCGGATCCGCCCCTGAAAAGTTCGAAGTATGATCAGATTTAGAATCAGCGACCCCAAAAACATAGAATACGGATGAATGATGTTTTTCGGACGAGTAATTCGGTTGTAATGACTTTTTCCCGTCAAAAGTGGTCTTTCCGCCCACTGTGCGACGACCAAAATCATTCCCTCAAATTATCAAGACATTTTAGATCGCGAAAATAAATAGTGACGTACAAAAACAGATTGTTTGTGCAGATATTGTGTCTTCAGAAGAGACTGCGAGTTGGGGCCGTCAGGTCGACACCTGTAAGGAAAAGGCACGCAGTAGCGGCCGCGCGATCCAAAAGGCGCTCAGTTGCGGCCCTGCGATCTGAAAGGCACGCAGTTTGCCGCGCGCGATCGAAAAGGCACTCAGTTTGCCCCGCGCGATCCAAAAGACACGCAGTTTGCCGGCCGCCAGCCATAAACTGCGTGTCTTTTGGATCGCGCGGAGCAAACTGAGTGCCTTTTCGATCGCGCGCGGCAAACTGCGTGCCTTTCAGATCGCAGGGCCGCAACTGAGCGCCTTTTGGATCGCGCGGCCGCTACTGCGTGCCTTTTCCTTACAGGTGTCGAGGTTGGCAATGCTACTCGGTCCCAGGTAGCCCCGCTCTTTCGTATTTAATGGACTTTCCGAAGCACAAATTTCTCTTGCTCTTTTAGGAATAACCCCATATAATATCTGTTCTTACGTTCCAGGACTCTTGGTCAAGTTATTGCTGAGAAATAATTACATAGCAGCTTGTATTCCGTCCGAGTGGTTTGAGGGCGCGCGCGCCTAGCGCTGCGGCGCCGACCGGAAGGACCCGGCGCCATTGCCGCCGATCGGACCCGCTTTTGGCTCTTTAAATACAAATATTTCTCTTAAAAGCACATGAAGGAGTACTTTCATTTACACCGTCGCGTTCCTCATGAAATTATGAACCCGCTGATTAGTTTTTTAGAGAATTTTCACCGTATACAAACTGAAAGATATGAAATTTACGGGGCCCTTCCGCGGCTCTCCCGTGAGGTCCCATGTTAAAATACCCAAACTTTAACTCTAAATATCTTGCAAACTAATGCATGAACGATACTTTTCGAACACACCAACGTGTAGCGGAGGTTCTCGTGAACAGTTAGGTATAAAAATATACGCCCTTTCACCGTAGGCCCCTTAGCTATGAAACTACTTTAAACCATTTAGAAGCTGTTAGGCGTCAGAGTTGGAGCAACTTTGAGGGGGTCTAAAAAGCGTCACTCCGAAAAAAAGGTCTAGTTAAAAGTACCAGACTGTTCCTAGTTGAACGAGCACTGGTAATAATAACCAAAAACCTTCTATTTTTTACCAGATTTGCAGTTATATCTACTAGCATGGGTATGGTAACCTTAACCAGACGTCTAGTTAATATTCCTAGTAATTTTAACTATACTGCTTAGTAACTTTCGTCAAATTTAACCCTGCAATCTCCAAAGCAACGTTTTGTTGCAGGAAATGCGACTCTTTTAGCGGCATTAGATGGGCGGCTAAACGATGCGCAGTGCCATCGGGCGGGGACACTGATCTTCCCAAAGTGGCGTGATAGCGCAGTGGTAACGAGCTTGGCTCGTAAGAGGAAGACCCGAGGTTCGATCCCGGCCAGACACGTGCCGGAAAAATGTTTCATCTCAACTCTACCTTTTCCCACATGTGGGGGCGTAAAGTCGCGAAATCCTTTTTCTTCTTTTTTTCCTCTTTTTATAATTTAAAAATTTTACTAGAAATTTAGTCATTTTTACTAGATTGGGGGTCTAATGGCATGGTTAGGATTACAAAGAATCTGGTTATTTTTATATGATAGAGATCAACTAGGCAGTCTGGTATTTGTAACTAGATTCCTTGTTCGTTTCTTTTCAATTAGACTGTCTGGTAATTGGCACCAAAATCCTAGTAGCTGTAACTAGACTTTCTTTTCAGTGTGGGTATACGTACCTGGCAGTTCTGAGCGAGCCAGCTTCTTGATGACAGACAGCTTGCCGTCGAACGTGAAGAGGTAGAAGAAGGCCGGTTGCGACGACACGCGAGTCAGGGCACGCATGTAGCGGCCGAGGCCGACGGAGAAGAGGAGGTCACCGTACATCTAAAGCAACGACAGAGAGTGTCAGTACACTCTGTAAATCTCAGCAGACCAAGGCGACCTATTACAGCGAAGTATTTTGAGCATACTCGTCGTGGTTGGAAAGAAAAGACTTTGCTATTATCTATTTTTTTCTTCAGAGAGAGCAGTTTGACGCTTACGTAAGCTCAAAATCACGGGTTCGCTGGCGGCTGGAGCGCATATTAGTGACAAGCGTCGGAAGGTTTCGGGTCAGAGCTTGCGAACTTCTGGCATTCTAGATGGCTTGCCGTGGCAAGAAACCTGGCCACTGGCTTTGCAGTGCACGCAACAAGCGAATGCACTCGCCTACTCAATAAACTGTGCGTCCAATGGAGCCCTTGAAATCTGTGGAAAACCGAAATCTTTCTCCAAGAAGGCAAAACACAAGCAGATTTTAGGCATAGAATTGGACAAAATCTTGCGAAATCCGACGAAAACGGCACAAACATCGAACGCGATTGCCCCCTCGGCGTACGGGCGACGCCTGTTCGCCAGACAGGTCCATGGACTTACGCCTGATTGTCCGAATGCTCTATGGACGTACGCCTGTTTGTCAGAATGGCCTATGGACTTACGCCTCTTTGTCATAATGGCCGATGGACTTACGCCTCTTTGTCAAAAACTCACCTAGACTTACGCCTCTTTGTCAAAAACCCACCTGGACTTACGCCTCTGTGTCAAAAACCCACCTGGACTTACGCCTCTTGTAAAAAAAACCACCTGGACTTACGCCTCTTTGTCATAATGGCCGATGGACTTACGCCTTTTTGTAAAAAACTCACCTAGACTTACGCCTCTTTGTCAAAAACCCACCTGGACTTACGCCTCTTTGACAAAAACCCACCTGGACTAACGCCTCTTTGTCAAAAAATACCTGGACTTACGCCTCTTTGTCAAAAAACCACCTGGACTTACGCCTCTTTGTCAAAAAAACACCTGGACTTACGCCTCTTTGTAAAAAAATACCTGGACTTACGCCTCTTTGTCAAAAAAACACCTGGACTTACGCCTTTTTGTCAAAAAACCACCTGGACTTACGCCTCTTTGTCAAAAAACCACCTGGACTTACGCCTCTTTGTCAAAAAACCACCTGGACTTACGCCTCTTTGTAAAAAAACCACCTGGACTGACGCCTCTTTGTCAGAAAACGGGTGGACTTACGCCTCTTTGTCAAAAATGGAATGGACTTACGCCCGCACAGTGGGCGGAAAGACCACTTTTGACGGGAAAAAGTCATTACAACCGAATTACTCGTCCGAAAAACATCATTCATCCGTATTCTATGTTTTTGGGGTCGCTGATTCTAAATCTGATCATACTTCGAATTTTTCAGGGGCAGATCCGGAGATATAAGGGGGGTAGATTTTAATTTTGGAGCAATCCGCGCTAAAACTCCGTACTCTGGGTTTTTGGGGGCGCTTAATCCAAATCTGCCCATGTCTTAAATTTTTCTGGGGCACATCCAGTGATACAAGGGGGGTAAATTTTATTTTTCGAGCATACCGCGTCAAAACGTCCCATATCAGGTTTCAAGGGTCACTGATCCTAAATCTAGCCATGTTTCGAACTTTGCAGTGGCAGATTCTGTGAATCAAGGTGGGTGACTTTAATTTTTCAAGGTTTATTCAAGGTTTAAGAGGGTCATTATCATCATCCTGATTCTAAATCTGGCCATTTTCGATTTTCTATGGACGGATAGTATTAATTTACTGTATAATTTACTAAATCAACAGCGTAGGCCCCCCTATTGTGGCAACAGTTTCATTGCGTTACTTTTCTCCTTCTAATACGACACGTTACAGGCCAAGCTACAGCACTGATCGACTCCAAACGCGTCAGGTCCAGTTGTGTCGCCCGATTCCGAATATACCCATATTTGCTGTCCAAAAGTCGACAACACTGAAAAATCTTGTAAAAGGGGGAGGGGGCGCAGGGGGAGGGGGGAACTGGGAGTGAACGGGAGGGGGAGGGGAAAGGGGGGGGGCCCGGAGGCGGGAGGGGAATGCCCTGAGACGACCTATGCGTTTGACATGCGTCGGGACCCGTTTTTTCGTACGCAAGCTCACAAAATCGAGCCATAAACTTCGGAAGGGCAGCTATGGGCAGCTAATTCTTTTCCCTCCGAGAGAGCATCTTTGCGGCCCCAAATAAACCTAGAGCGAGCGCAGGGCAACTGAGGTTTTTTAGCCCCCCAAGGGAACTTTGGAATTTTGTGTTTTTGACATGCAAATTTCAAACGGCCGTAGTTTTGTCAAATATACTCGAAATTACAACCGAGGACAGTTTTGGAATCCTCGTGAATTGCATTTCAAAAACATCCGGGTTGTAAAATAAGATCTAAAACGACTCAGGAAACGCAGCGAATGTATGCGTTTTTTGTTGCGATATTTCTAAGCGAATAGATACATGTGACTTTTAAGCCTTCTATGAGAAAAACGAAAAGAGCATGATAAAACAAAGGCAGTTTTGGATTCGGCACATTTTTTGAGCTAGGAAAGTGCATTTTTGGAATCTACAAAAGGGTTGCGGGACCCGACTTTTTTCCCCTCGAAAGTGGTCTTTCCGCCCACTGTGGCCCTTGGACACCCTTTTGTATCTTTGAACTAATTGAGATATATTCATTTTCAAAAACCAGTAGGCTTGTATTTAATTTTAAATTATTTTCTGGAAAAAAATGGTTTTTCCAATTTGTGGACTTACGCCCCTTTTTAAAAAAAACCCGTGATCGGGACGAGGAGCAGGGCAAATCACAGAAATAACGCTTGTAAAACACTGGAAAAATTTTTCACAAGAAAAAATTCAAATTTACGAAGAAAAGGCGCAAGCATAGTACGAAGTAAGTATTTTTTTGCTTCACAAAGGTATATCTTTATGTCTTACAATGACAAAACATAAAAGATATGTATTACGACGGAATATTGCTGGGCTTGAGCCGAATTCACTCAAATTTCATTGTAAGACTTTTGAGAATGGTTTCTCTCCATTAAAAAAAAAGTTCTCGACACTCTTGGGGGTTTACAGCGTGGCCCTCACCTGCACAAAAAATTTGGGGATGGTCGCTTCGGAGATGGCCTTGCCCTGGAAGTAATGGGTCCGCATCATGTCTGCTACGAGCCGAGACGTCGCGGAGCCGCGCGCCAGGCCCAGCTCCACCGGCACTGCGCGCTCGAAGTCCTCCTGCAGGAGCGCCAAGTTTCGGGCCGAGGGTGTCATGTTGCGGAGAGAGAGCGCTGCATAGTGAGTTTTCAAAATCGCGTGGCCCCCGGACGTTATAACTCTGATTCGCACCCCAAAGGGGAAAAAGCCAATTTTGTACACAAAAAGTAAAAACTTGGGGCATTCTACAGAAATGTTACAATTTGATGTCCCTGCCCCTTTTTGACAAAAGGTTCGTCCTAGAAAGACGCGGTTTGCGCGGTGAGAGGGGGTTTTTTTGCT
>NW_023144632.1:1033085-1047001 GCF_012932325.1 Thrips palmi | reverse complement strand
CAACCACCGTTCACTCGAAACCGCGGCGGTGCGGGTATTGAACCCGAGACTGAGCGGTGAGGCAAACGGAGGCGCGCAGCGCGCACGAGCGTGATTGTGGCCACAAAAATCCCCAACAGGCATACCGCATGCAAACGGACTATACTTACCGAAAAACGGTAAAAATCATGCAGAGCGACTTTGCGTGTACTGTTTCTTGTTCTCCTCGTCAATATCTACATTTTCCGAACTCAAGTTGAGCTTTAGCCACCTTTAATAAAAATTTTTTACCTTGCGTAAATTTAAACCAAAGTTGGGAAGTTGCAGCCATTTTTTATTTATTAAACCTTAAACCTCGGGTTTTCCCGGCCCCCATTTTAACCCGGGAATTTAGGGTTGGTCAAGAAAAAAAAAGTTTTTTTAACCGGCTGCCTTTTGAAATTTTTTAGTGTTAAAATTGGGGGAAATTTTTTGGGCAGAAAGTCCTTGGTCTCGAGGTCTTCTTGAAATTATGGACACCAAGCCAAATCCCCGAAGTTGGCAGGTTTTCAAACCCCACCTGGGGGCCCCCGGAAAAGTTCGAGTAGGTTTCCCTTTGGACAATCCCGGAATTTAATTTTAGGAAAACCCCAGGGGTAGCCAAATTCCAACCAACCGTTTTTTCGAAATGTGTGCCCGTTGGGGGTGGGCAAGGGGCCCCCCAACATCCAAAAAAACAAACCCCCATGGGGATATTTTCCCAAAGGGTTTGGGCACGGGTCGGCCCGAAACTACCCAAAACCTTTGAGTTTGCCACCTCGGTTCGGGAGATATTGGCTTTCAAAGATACGACTTTGTAACGCATGCGTATGACATTAGGACACCAAAATTCAAACTTTCCTGCGTCGGAGCGACCTTGTGTCTACAGTTTCTTGTTCTCCTCGTCAATATCTACATTTTCCAAACTCAAGTTGAGCTTTGACCACCTCCGTTCGGTAGATATTGGCTTCCAAAGATACGACTTTGCAGCGCATGGGTATGACTTTCGGCCGGGTGATTCCGTGCGTAGAGGGTCATTTTGGATGTACCAAATGTTCATTTTTAAAGTTCAACTTTAGGGGCTAAATTTGGTGTAGATGGCATACATAGTACCCCACAGTACCCCTCTGAGCGTGGCAGCGCTACAAGTTGACTTTTAATTTCACCCCTTATGAAATACGGCGGAAATTACAGAAATAATGACGGAATTTACAGATTACGGAATTTACAAAGCGAAGTGTTTAGTCTCCTGACCCGCTGGGTTACAAGATAAGTAAAAAATGTTGACGGTGTCATTTTGAGCATCCAAAATAGCGTTTTTCAGCGAAGGTTGTGGAAATTTTCTCCCTCAGATATAGGAGCTACGGCCCGAAACGGAATTTACATCTATTTTTACACCCCTACCGTTTTGAACAATTCTGACGGCCTGGAAGCGTCGTTTGACCGCCCAATGTCCCGCGGGCACGGGCTTCTGCAAGCGTTTTTTATGTTCTTTCGATCCCAAGTGGTCGCGAGGTTCTAAAACGAAAAGGAACCCCAGTAGACCGTCAGTTGTGAAAGCAGCATAGGTCACATGGTCACACGGTGGACATTTTCCCATAGGCTGTTTCGGGTTTAACAAGTGATGATACAAAGGTCACCTTCCGTAATTTTGCGAAGAATAAGTCAGGGAAGAGAGTGAAATAGCCAGTTTTCTTTTGATGTGGCTGAGTCATATGCTACAGCATGGCAATGTTGTCTTAAAGGTGTTGGTGACCATGACGGAACTTACAAAACGACACTTTAGCAGCTTACGAAACCTAGAAAAACAAAAGTTAGATTGACTTATCCACATGAGGACATGGTCTTCGTTTAGTTAAACAAATTTGAATTGCCAGAGCTACCAAATCAACCTCAGTTCAGGCGCAAGGCCCCGGTGACCTGAAATGACCCCCTACGCACGGAATCACCCGGCCACCAAAATTCAAACTTTCCTGCCTCGGAGCGACCTTGTGTCTACAGTTTCTTGTTTTCCTCGTCAATATCTACATTTTCCAAACTCAAGTTTAGCTTTGACCACCTCCGTTCGGTAGATATTGGCTTTCAAAGATACGACTTTGTAGCGCATGCTTATGACTTTCGGCCACCAAAATTCAAACTTTCCTGCGTCGGAGCGACCTTGTGTCTACAGTTTCTTGTTCTCCTCGTCAATATCTACATTTTCCGAACTCAAGTTGAACTTTAACCACCTCGGTTCGGGAGATATTGGCTTTCAAAGATACGACTTTGTAACGCATGCTTATGACTTTGGGACACCAAAATTCAAACGTTCCTGCGTCGGAGCGACCTTGTGTGTTCTGTTTCTTGTTCTCCTCGTCAATATCAACATTTTCCGAACTCAAGTCGAGCTTTACCCACCTCGGTTCGGGAGATGATGGCTTTTAAAGATGTGACTTAGTAACGCAAAGGCATGACTTTGGGACCTGCAGAAACCAATTTTTTAAGTATCCACGGGACCTTGTGCCTACTGTACTGGTTTCTGTTCACATATTCTGCATGCTGTAAATGTTAGCTATCGGTGCATGACGGCCACGCACTTTTTAAAGATGAAGACGAACGGTGCGAATCACGGTCCGCGCTCTTTTGGCACAGAGGCTGCGCCACCCTTTGAGCACCTGGTGCGGTAGGCAACACTTCGTACTCGGCAGTACGCTGGGTGTCTTCTGGGCAGGCGCTGAGTCGGTGCAGTCACTGTGGCTACTAAAAATTTCCGGCAATTTCACGCTCGCTAAATGACACGTAAGGTACACTCTCATTCCAGGAACGTGACATCACGTTAAAACGAACGTGACAAAGTGTCACGTTCGTTTGAGCATTGTGTCACATTCGTTTGGATGTGAATCGGCCAAAAATTAGCTTGTTCACATTCGAACGCATGTGACACAATGCGCAAACGCACGTCACATTTTGTCACGTTCGTTTCAACGTGATGTCACGCTCCTGGAATGAGAGTGTAAGGTCACACTGACACAGTTTTTTTAGGGGTTTCGACGAAGGAGAACCCCTATTGTTTTTGGCGGCTCACATTCTTTTTTTTTTTCGGTATCTTCTGATTGGTAAATGGATCCTGCCAATACTCGTTATCATAATCAGATAAAAATTCCTGAAAATTTCCAAAATTTATCGTAAGAATTTAACGTAAACGACTAAAACATAAATTTGCAACAATCAAGCACCCTTATCCGTTCACATTTTCCAGAAACGTTTCAAAGAGAAAATGTGCCACTCCTCAAAACTAAACCTCCTGCCCAGTCAACATTGCACAGTGCGGCCAAAAGGCGAAAAGTGCGACATGGCCCTTTCTGCGGTTTTTTCGATTTATAAGGACAAAGGATTATGGTTTATGGTGGAATAAGTGGTTTCCGATCAAAACCTGGTCAAATAGGGGTCAAAAACTGTAAAAAACGCAAAAAATGCCCTAAAACGCTCAAAATTCCACCATTTTTTGCTCGTTTTTAAGCTCTTATATCCACAATTTTTGGAATCCGCAACTTTTCTTCGCAGATTCTGAAAGCTAAGAATGAGAGCTACAAGTTTGTCAAAGGGGTCGACACTGTAGCGAAATCGGCTATTCGAGATATTGGGCCTCAAAGATCTTTACATTTCATCATTTCCACTAAAAATGCCAGATTTTACTCGTTTTTAGCAGATGATACCTTCACCACACTTGAAACATATTTAAAAATACTATACACATGAAGGTGTCAGCGTGCTTTTACTCTCGAGTCCAGAAACCAAGCGCGTATCCTAACAATATAATAGGGGCTGGCCGCCGGGGCGGGCTGGTGTGTCTGGCTGGCTGGCTGGCGGTGAGGCGCAGCCTGCGCGGACAATGGCACCCCCCACCCCCTCTTCGCGCGCGACGACGGCCCGCGCGCAACATTGACAATCCCTCTCCGCCTGCCACGTCTCAAAGGGTGACTCGGGCAGCTCGGCCTCGTTCAGACGTTCGTTGAATGTGATTTTAAGTACTATCTTTGGAATGAGCCCATACTACCCCGCAGAAAAAAACCAAACGAGTATCATCTGCTTTTTTGGCCTTTTCAAGAGCAACTTTGTGAATCCGAAACTTTTCTTGACATATTCTGAAAGCTGAGAATGAGAGCTACAAATTTGCTTAAGGGGCCCACACTGTAGCAGGATCGGCTGTTCAAGATATTTGGCCTCAAAGATTTTTATAATTAATCATTTCCACTAAATTGTCCGTTTTGAGCGCCCCTGCGTGTTGAGGCGAGTTTTGTGAACCTTGGTTCCAACCATTCGTTGAAAAGGTCTCATCATGTGTGCGTAGACTACGGGAGACGCCTAGGGTGGCCCAAAATAAATCGAAGGTTTTCCGATTGTCCAATTCCGCTCAAAAGTCGATTCTAGACCGAAAAAAATAACCCCTTTTTTTGCGTTTTGTCCTGAGACGATTTTGAATACCGGCTCAATAGCAAAATTGGCTTTTAACACGTTTTAAGCACCAAAATTGTCATAACAATTACAGTTTTTATCGGATTTTCAAAAACGATACGGCGAAATTTTCGATTTTTGACGGCAAACAAATTACATTTTCACCAATTTTTTGTCAGACTTCGTCTTCATTATTCTGCTTTCGATTTTCGCTCAAAAAAACACATATTGTTCACTATTTGGAGAAAATTTTCTTGTTTCGGACGGCCGAGTTGCGTCCCTATCCACTTCTTTATCTTACCCTATCCCAAAACAAACCGACCACGTGAGATATAGCAGTGCATATCAATTTGCCTACCATCTAGGGGCAAGCATTTCATTGCTTTCAGTATAAAGAAAAGTCTGTTGAGCTCTGAGGCCGAAATTTTCCTCTGATTCTCAAACTCGAGATGTCATTTTGATCAATTTTTTAAGGCAAACATAAAACATTCTGGTCATTTTTTTGTCAGACTGCAGTTTAAGGTCCGTTTCTGCTTGAAACGTGCAAAACTCGCCCAAATTCGAATTTTTTGGGCCGTTTTTCTCGTCAGCGATCCACGTGACCAGCCGATGGTCACTCTTTCACCTTCCCTAGCCTTTCTGGAATGGCTGGAATTAAGAAGAGCCATGTCCTAGACACGAACGAACGGGTCCAGGCATGTTTGACGGGTTTATTGCTTGTAACGTGCAAAAATCGCCAAAATTAGAATTTTTTTGCCCATTTTTGGACCGTTTTTTGTCCAAACCTGTCATAACTTCTCCATACCGGTCAGAACTAGACAAAATCGGTTGCAGCACTTCCACTTTTGCTGAACTATTAACACGAGCCCAAAACCGTCCGAGCTGGCCTTATTTATCCTTGTTTTAAAAAGAAAAATTCAAAACGACCCACCAAATCATGCCTGGACCTGTTCGTTCGAGTCTAGGACCTGGCTTTTCTTATTGCAGCCATTCTAGAAAGGCTGGGGAAGGTGAAAGAGTGATCATCGGCTGGTCACGTGGATCGCTGACGAGAAAAACGGTCCAAAAGTGGGCAAAAAAATTCGAATTTGGGCGATTTTTGCACGTTTCAAGCAGAAACGGACCTTAAAAAGCAGTCTGACAAAAAAAATGACCAGAAGCTTTTTCGTTCATCTTAAAAAAACTGAACAAAATGATAACAGGGGGTTTGAGAATCGGAGAAAAATTGCGGCCTCAGAGCTCTCAACAGACTTTTCTTTATAC
Organism: Thrips palmi; assembly: GCF_012932325.1. Classification (NCBI taxonomy): domain Eukaryota; kingdom Metazoa; phylum Arthropoda; class Insecta; order Thysanoptera; family Thripidae; genus Thrips; species Thrips palmi. Next base: position 1,041,307 of record NW_023144632.1, on the reverse strand, counting down.
TGAAAACAACGAAATGCTTGCCCCTAGATGGTAGGCAAATTGATATGCACTGCTATATCTCACGTGGTCGGTTTTTTTGGGATAGGGTAAGATAAAAAAGTTGATAGGGACGCATCTCCGCCGTCCGAAACAAGAAAATTATCTCCAAATAGTGAACAATATGTGTTTTTGTGAGAGAAAATCGCAAGCAGAATATTAAAGACGAAGTCTGACAAAAAATCGGTGAAAATGTAATTTGTTTGCGGTCTAAAACCAAAAATTTTGCCGTATCGTTTTTGAAAATCCGATAAAAACTGTAATTGTTATGACAATTTTGGTGCTTAAAACGGGTTAAAAACCATTTTCGCTGTTGAGCCGGTATTCAGAATCGTCCCCGGACAAAACGCAAATAATAAGGGTTATTTTTTTCGGTCAAGAATCGATTTTTGAGCGGAATTGGACAATCGGAAAACCCTCGATTTTTTTGGGGCCACCCTAGAGACGCCCCTTGACCACTGGGCTACCACAGCGCTGCGTCTGAGCACGGCGATAGTTGTAATGACGTATTTAATTGGAGTTGAAACAAAATGACCGCAGAGCCGGGATTTGAAGCTGGTCAACGGATCTGAGGCTGGGGTGGGACCTAAAGGTCAAACAAAAATATCGAAGTGGACGGGTTTTGAACCACAGTCCACCGAAGTGCCAGACGGGACCGATACCACTACACTACTGCCGTCTGTTAAACCGGGGCTCCATCAGCTGATCTCAGTTTCCGCGTTCGGTCCTCTCTTCAATTTTTCTGAGCGCTCGAGCAGGCGTCGAAGTGTATAGCGTTTATCGAGGCACACTGAACAGAGCGACACATTGGCGCAGTGGCTTGCGAGCTGGCAATCTAGTTCAAAAGCGGGTGTTCGATGCTCGTCGCCTCCTTCACTTTTGAAGTCGAACATGAAATACAGGCTTAAAATTGAGAATAACACGTTCTCATAATCGTTCTCAACCATGCTCGAAGTGAGAAAATTAGGATTGAATGGAGTAAATTATGATCAAAACATTTCAATAGAAAATCCGGGATTGCCACAAGAATTTCTTCCTCTGGGTGCATGTTTCTTCCTTCTCGGGAGGAAAATGTAGTGCAATCCATGTTGAAACGGCACGCACCGTCGGTCCCGCAGAAACAAGAAAACATCAGCGTCCTTCTAAAGAATTTATCAAACAGCATGCGGGACGGTATTGTCTCCTGCCGATTCAACATCTTGAGCATGGGAATTCTGTTTCAAGTGCCCAGCGGTGGAAAATTCGATATTTTTCCCTGGGCCATAGACAGTGTGGTGGTTTTGGTGCCGGCCGGGATAGGAAAGGCAACTGCCATGTCGAGGGGTCCTATTCAAAAGATCTTATCTGGGCGCTCCTATTCAAAGAATCTTATCTGCAATGCAATCGAATTTCACCAAGTTTGATCATTTGAGGCAGCTACAAATCAAAATAAATTGGAATAGTAGTTAAACAAACTTGAAGATGAAAGATCGAAGAAATTAATAGTGCGCGTAGAAATATGTTCCACTTACCCTCTTCTCCGTCCCAAATGATCAAACTAAGTGAAATTCGCGTGCGTTGCGAATTAGATTTTTTTTTTGAATAGGAGCGCCCAGATAAGATCTTTTGAAAGCATCACTGGACAAATTTCGACGGCTCTCTGGGTCGCCACAGCGCTGTCCTTCCTCGGAGTCGCCAGCTTCTGCTTGTACTCAGGGGGCGCTCCAGGGCCTTCCTGTGCCTAAAGTAAGCTGGGCAGGGTCGACACGATCAATGACAAAAAAATGCTGCGCCCTTTTTGTCGTTTCATTTCCAATAAATGTTACGTCATTTGCGTGACGAGCAATGAACCTGTATAATTCATGCCGGGATTTGTGGTGCATTTATCGTTGACGGCCTGAACGAATCGTCCTGTCTTCTGTCAGCATTGTAATACTTAACTTGTTTTTCTTTAATATTAATTAAAGTCTGCTTTGACAGCTGCATAATACAGCTTGAAAATCTACACACTTAAAACCTTGCGAAGTAATTTGAGCATACGTATAACAAGGTAGGTTTTTTCGCACGTGGTTGCCCCCCGGTTATTTACGTCATCAGCACACTCGCAGGCATTCAAAACCACGCAAAAAAAAGTTGTAAAGCAATCATCCCACTGGTGTGTGAACCCGGGTCTGAACTTCTTTTATTTACTCGAAACAAGCACCGTTTGCTTTGTCCATTTCTTTTTTTACACACGATTTTAAGACTATTGTGCTACTTTCCTGGGCGCTTACATTTATATAACTAAGAGCAGTTTGCGTAGAGTGTTACGCTCCTAAGGCCTTTAACTCGAAAATGGCCATTGATTGATGTCCGTAAAAACGGGAATTTTTTTTTTGAAAAGACTTTGTTTTACATTTTTAATTTTAAAATGAATCTACAAATTGTTTTTTTTCTTTCTTATTTTGCTTGTCCATGGTTAAGACCACAGCGACAGGTCTCCTAAAAAAACTTTAAAATCCCGTGTTTCAGGCTGAATTCAGAGAGGCAACATAGCGGCAAAAGTCAAGCGAAGAAAAAAAAAAAACGGGACGGGCCAAAAAATGAGGTTCACTATGGCGCACCCCCCACCCTCCCATTCCTTCCTCGTCCGCCAATACTCATATTTGTTTGATTTAATATGATTTTGACCCAAGAATTAAATATCGTTCGTATACAGATGTTTCTTTTTTCATAAAATGATCGTTTTTCGAAAACATCATTCGTTTAATTTTTGTTAGAATGTCAGGAACACGCCTGAAAACCTAATCAAATTCGCGCCACTTTATAAGCTGAAATTTTGAAAACTTATCAAGAGTTCTGCAGAAGGTCAGAAAAATTTTGCAGCTTCTAGAGGTGCGCGAATTTTAATCAGGTTTTCAGGCAGATTTCTGACGTTCTTACGAGATCACACGTGTAAATCATGTCAGAAATGTGTCTGAAAACCTAATCAAAATTCGCACACTTCTGAAAGCCGAAAACATGTTCTGACATTCTGCACAACTCAGGCCATCAATATCAGCCCAAGTTTTCAGAATTTCAGCTTTCACAGGTGCGCGAATTTTGATCAGGATTTCAGACAAGTTTCTGACGTTCTGACAAAATTTACACGAGTGAGGTGCCGGAGTGGGCATAAACTCGACATTTGACGCGAAAAAGTCTTAATGCAAAAACTTAAGTCAAGGTTCTGAATTTCAAATGAAAGATTCAAAGAACTATGCAGAATTCGAATCCAGCATAGGTTTGGCGATAGAGAGCATTATTCGCCCTCAGGTGGACTCGAAAGCAGGGCGTGCTAACTTAACATTTATTGAGATTTTGAGTGTCTTTATCTCGTCAACGACAATAGGTAAAAAAAGTTATGCACAGTGTAATTTAAATTTAAAATTTCATTTTGAATTTAAGTTATTCTATGCATAACTTTTTTATTTCCAGCCGTTTACGAAATAAAATGTCAAAAATCGCAAAAAAATGTTAAGTTAGCCCGCCCTGCTCGAAAGTCCAAAGGTTTCATATTTTTGACATTTGGACTTTAAATTTTGTGGACCTTATAAGTAATATGTGCCTTTTCTTGTCGACGTAAAGAAAAACTGGGTACAGTTCCATTCAGAGCGCTTTCTGGCAATTTCCAAAATCCAAACCGGTCTTGGATTCTGTTTTTGCAATCAAATGACTAATCTGCAACCGAGCGATTCTCACGTTTCGGGGTAGTTTCGTTTCCTCTGACTCCTGTGCCCAAACGAGTGCAGATATCGACATGGGGTTTGTTTCTGATGTTAGGGAGGGCCATTGCCCACTAAACGCACACATTTCGAAAAGTTCACGTTCGTTGGATTGGTCTACGTAGCGTTTGGAATACCCTAAATGTAACTTCCGTGATTGTCCAAAGAGAACATACTCGAACTTTCCGCCCCCAGTGTGGCGGTGTGGTTCGAAAACGCTGCCAACTGTCGATGGGGATTCGAAGCTTGGCATGTCTCGAGCTAATTTCAACCGAAGACCAATACGCCAGACTTCTTTCAAAGGTACTAATGCTGCAACGAAAAATGTCCTCCGTATATTCAATTTCACTACACAAATTTCGAAAAGGCAGCTCTGGACTTCTCCCCAAGCCAAACTTTTAACTTTCTATGACACAAGCCATCAAAGTGGAGTCCCTGGGATATAATTGCATGGGTCGCGGAAATCCAAGATGCTGTACACGGTCTCTAAGCGGGCTAGAGCAGTATAAAATGGCGTGTATCAACAATTACCTACAACTTCCGTGGCACCCTTTACCCAATGTTGCAGCAGCACTAGGTGAAAAAATTTTCCACTTAAATGTCGGGCTTAGAGTATCATTTGACCCTGGAACAACTTTTAAGCCACAGCAAGCCCGAGTCAGCCGTTAAAGCCGTATTTCACACTTTGTAACTTCCGTGATAACGTAATTTCCGTGATCAAAACACCCACTAAAACGTATGGGGATACCTTATGGCTCATGTTTTTAGGAAGGTAGTTCAAGGTCTTTACTATAAATACCATTGCCATAACTCTAGTATCATCCTGGACCCCAATAATCAGAAAAACTTAATTGGATATTTCTCACTTTCGGGAAATCAGAGACGCCAAAACTACCCCGAAACGTGAGAATCGCTCAACCGTTTTAGTGGACAACGGCACAAAAATCGTTAAGGCGAATGCAGTTCTGTAATGCAACGTCAATTTAGAAAATGCACTCCAACCCCTTAGAGTTTTAGTGGACAACGGCACAAAAATCGTTAAGGCGAATGCAGTTCTGTAATGCAACGTCAATTTAGAAAATGCACTCCAACCCCTTAGAGTTATAAATACGGTATTCGCTTGGAATCTTGGACGGATTTCAATGAAATTGCAACTAAGAAATATAAAAGACATGTTCAGCTACCCTCAGAACCCTCGGGCTCAAAATTTTGGACCCGCAGTGCAAAAATATGACTTTTCTCGTCAAAAGTGGTGTTTCCGCCCACTGTGAGACAAACGGTTTGTTGGATCGTCTTGAAAACTTCAGGATCGCTTCTACCAAGTCTTGTTCGACCAAGCGAACAGGATTGCCTATTACAGAAAATTTTAAACCAGTTGGTTCTGTACATTTTTTTAACTTCTCCGACGCACGTGCGTTAATTATCTTGTCAGAACTTCAGAAACCTGTCTGAAAACCTGATCGAAATTCACGCACATCTGAAAGCTGAAATCTTTTTCTGACATTCTGCAGAGCTCGTGCCTTCAATATCAGGATAATTTTTCAGAATTTCTGCTTTCAGAGGTTCGCGAATTTTGACCAGGATTTCAGACAAAATCCTGACATTCTGACAACATTTACACGAGTGCTACCACTTAAATTTATTTGTCACACTACTGTGTGCTCAGGCTTGATGAAATAAAGAGACATACGATTGCTTGTTTATTGAGAAATAAAAACCTGGCGGGAAAAGACTGTTTGTATCGCCATGTCCCACAGTCCGAAGAGCGCACCGCTTCTGGGAGAGACTACTGAGGTAGACGCGCTGCGCGCCGCTGCTGGGGGGACTCGCCTCGGCCCGCGAGTAAGACTAGGCCGCACTGCGGTCTGAAGCACCTGTAAAAATAAGGTCACAGTGGGAGGCATCTTTGTTATTCCGGGAATGTGACGTCATATCCCTTTAAATGTGAATTTATTCACGGTCCCGCCCCCCCCGTAACGAACCTTACAGACGATTTGAAAAAGACTGTACAGTATACTACCGCGATATGCCCTATGCAACGCGCCCTCACCAATCCACTCGCAACGGAGGTCATGTACTTTATTTATTATGCATAAATTTGCGTTAAAATCACTGTATTACACTCATGTAACTGGGCAAAAACCGTCAAAAGACAACAACACACTGCTTGTCGAAGTGTGGGCCAGGTCCACGCTAGGTAGCGTAGACCACGATGGTCCACGCTAGCAAACGTGGACCACGAATGGTTCAAGCTAGGGAACGTGGACCACGAATGGTCCACGCTAGGAAGAACTAAGCTTCCTAGCGTGGACCATTCGTAGGTCACGCTTCCTAGCGTGGACCATTCGTGGCCTACGTTTTCTAGCGTGGACCACCGTGGTCCACGCTACGTAGCGTGGACTTCGGTGGACTTGGTCCACACTTGGATTAGCAGTGCAAACACTTGATGTATTTTTAACGCGATAAGGGAGGGTGGGGCACCATGACCACTGGTGCACCATGACCACCCCCCTCGCTCTCGGGAACTACTTTGCCGACGGCAACCGGTCGACCGGACTTCCGAGAGAATAGAATTCTAACTATTTTCAGCCAGAGCCGTACCTTCTAGCTTCAAGGGTACGACCATTGCACCTCGCCAAATTTTTGTTACAGCGTTTTGGCTAAATTAAGGGGGCACACCAGTGAAAATGCAGAGGTTTCGAAAAACGATCATTCTGAGAAGAGTAACCTATGTATTCGATTGATATTTTATTCTTGGTTCAAAATTATATCAAAGAAAAGAAAAATTGGTACGCGAGTGCAGGGTGGCGATGGCAAGACAGAACGCCAGTACACTTCATTTTTCTGCGACCTTGCTTCACTCCTGCCACGATTCCGCCTCTCTGGATTGAGCCTCGAGCACGGGATTTGAAAATTTCTCAACAGGACACTTTTGGCTATGGTCTGAACCACGGGCATGCCAAAAGAATGACTTTGAATTTGTTTTTTCAGAAGGTAAAAATAGAAACAAATTTTTTAACCAATTTTTTCGCGCTTTCATGGCTGCTGCTCACGTTCTATGTATAGGATGGCCGTTTCCGAGGTTCAGACCATAGACGCAAGTTTAATAAACATTTTGCCGCAAACCGCATTAAATTATCTCAATTTTTGCGCCCGTGAGAGTGGCACAAAGGTACAAAAAAGGTGTATTGAGTAAAAGCCCTTTAAGTAGAAACATAGATTTGGCGTGTTTTTTTTTTTTGGATTGTAAATGCGCCTTTTGACGTATTTTAGTCCGGTTTGCGCCAAAATGTTCCTATTTACAACTGCGTTTGGTTGGTTCAAGGGTTTTGTAATTGAACTTTAAGTGGAAAACCTGAACATTTACAATTGGTGTAAAATATGCAAAAATAATTACCTTTTTAGCAACTTAAAAAATGTGCACGAACCAAAGTTATTAGAATTTTGGGGTGCCGTTTGCGGTGTTCGACTCGGGATGAATAAGGGAAAAATAATATAAAATAAAAAAGAAGGCTAAAATTCGACGATTTTCACTGGTGTGCCCCCTTAAGCGTTTTTCAAATCTGAGATATTTTTTCTCACTCTCACATTTGAGGAGATATGTTCGACATCTTAGGTTTTTCTCAAAATGTCGGCTCTCCGGCAAAATATCCAACATCTTATTTAATTCTAAGTTGCTTTTTGCTTGCTCGGGGAGCCTTAGAGTCGTGAACTGCATTGTGGGCAGCCATGACCACTTTTTAGTGGGGCACCATGACCATACATATTTGAGTGTTTTTTCTCATATTTTGGCCTGATAATGATTTATTTTCGTCGAAAATTTGCTTTTTGCTTCTGAAAATGTATAAAGGTTGAATAATTGCTGCAGAATAGATAGTTTTTAAATAAATCGTGAATCACCAGGATGATTAAGAATGGTTCTGAAACTGAGACTTGAAACGGTAGTTTCTCTTGCACTAAATGAGCTCCAAACCGCAAAAGTTGGCCGCGAAGGCGATCCGTGGCTACTTTGCACCAAGATGGCTCTGGCATTACGAGAAACAGCATTTAATTCACTTGTTGGCAGTGTAGAAACCGCGATAATTTTCTTAAAATTTACCAAATTGAAATCTGCATACGAATTTGGATTCGTCTTTGCAAGACAAAAATAAAATGTTAACACATGTCATAGCTTTGGATGCGAAATTTGAAAGCCTTAGAGCGTTAACTGTTTTAAACCGTCCATTTTAAGGAATCTTAGAACGTTAGTTACTTCGAAGGTTTTTACAGTGTTTTTTTGGCTGAGCGATAGCGAAGCCCGTTACTCCAGTGCGGTTGAAAAGTTTTGTCTGTCTGTCTGTCTGTCTGTGTGTGTGTGTGTGTGTGTACACTACTCCTCCTGAACGGCTCGGCCGATCTGGCTGAGACTTTGCAGGCTTATTAGGTATGTTCTTGGCTCGGCACACGCGAAATTTTACTATCCTAGCT
>NW_023144632.1:1014625-1032585 GCF_012932325.1 Thrips palmi | reverse complement strand
TGAAGATTGAGTAGGTTTGCTCGGAAACGGTGAGAAATTTGTTCCCCTTTTTTGTAGATAAAGTAGGTTTTCTCGGAAACGGTGAGGAATTTTCAACTTTTGGGATTTTTCCCAATTTTCCCATAAAATTTGGAATCGAATGGAAAAAACCGCAAGTCTCTACGACCACTCCTTCACCCCAAACATTTCTATGAGTGAGTGAGTCAGTGAGTGAGTGAGTCAGTCGGATTGGGGCTTTATAGATTCTTGATGCATGAAACATATATGGGGTCATATATTGACACATATTTTCCATATATTTTCCTTTTTGCAAGGGGCATGATTCGGACACCAAATGAGCCCCGTAGCCTAGAAAAATGCAGAAAAAAAGTCGAAAAGCTTAAAAAATACCTAAAAAAGTAAATATCAAAAATTACTCTCTCGACCGGGACCTGAGGTGGCGGGATTCGGATTCCCCACAAAATTTTCAGTCAGAATCATGAAAAACATCCGTGGCATTTTCATAACCAGTCAATATTTGGGCCCTGTTAACAGCTAAAAAAGCTTAAAAATAGCTCAAAGTGTAAATATCAAAAATTACTCTCTTGACCGGGACCTGAGGTGGCCGGATTCGGATTCCCCACAAAATTTTGAGTCAGAATCATGAAAGACATCCGTGGCTTATTCAATACTAGTCAATATGTAGAACCTTTGATAAGCTGAAATATGCTGAAAAAAAGCTTAAAAATAGCTAAGAGTGTAAATATCAAAAATTACTCTCTAGACCGGGACCAGAGGTGGCCGGATTCGGATTCCCCACAAAATTTTGAGTCAGAATCATGAAAAACATCCGTGGCATTTTCATAACCAGTCAATATTTGGGCCCTGTTAACAGCTAAAAATTCCAATGCTATCGCATTGCACGGTGTTCCGGTTGTGGAAATCAATTTGAAGTCTGTCGTCTAAACGTTAATTACGTTACAGTGGCGTCGGAAGTCCCTCTCGCTGGGGGGGGCTCAAATATTTTAAAAAATCCTTAAGCGCGACCCCCCTCCCCCATTTTACGTGATACTTACAACAGGTCAAATTTTGTTTAAAGAGAACAATTGTGCGTGCCTATTTTAATCCAAAGGTACTCCTGCACAGGTATGCACTATGAATATTTGTCTAAGAAATTTAATGTAAAATTTGCGGTTGTTTTCTCTTTAGATTTTCAGTGTTTTTGACATGGTAAATATTCATGGACTGTGAACGACATGTTATTGCATAGAAATAAAGTCACTTCGAAAAGCTACTTCAAAGTGCGAGCGAAGCGAGCTTCAAGCCAACGACGTTTGTTTACTTTTAACTACAAGATGAAAGCAAGGAGCATGCTTTGAAATGTCCATTTGTTCGTGGCGTGGTTGCTGCGACACGTCAAGTCGCCTCCAGGTGCGTCCAATAGCGTTACGCGCAAAAATTAAATATGGCCATCGCTCCGCTCGGGCCAAAAAATGGGGGGGGCTCAGCCCCCCCTGGCTGACGATGGGGGGGGCTCTGAGCCCCCTCGTCACCCCACTTCCGACGCCACTGTTACGTTACTTTTACCGTTATTTACGTAACTTTGAATCCTACCGGTATTTTTACGTCCCCAAAACTTATTCAGTGAACACAATGACCATCTCAGTCCATTGCGATCTCGCGATTTACAGTGCTCATGTTCGTCAAACGAAAGTCATCCGCGTTCCGAAACCACTCCTCCCGATTTTATAAAGTTTGTCAAACCAACCGTCGTGCTGGTTACAAAATTGAGGAAAACATCACAAGAGAACCGCAGCCTTTAAGACGGGATTACCCTCACTTTCGCACGGCAACATCTGACAATAACGTAACGATTTTCCGTAACGTAAGGTTTCCATCTTACGGGAGCACCCACAGTCGTCTTATTTTATTTACGATTTCTTATCTTACGGCGGAGGCTCTTACTTATTTTTCGTCCGTGTCCGAATATCCGAACAGCATGGAAAGAGAGGAGGATTTCCGTAAAATAAGGTGTCCTTACGTTATTTCGGGCGCGCTTGATTCGAATTCGACCAATGGGAGCAAGCAAGGGATAGATTTTGAGAAACAAACATTGCTCCGCGAAAAAGGGAAAGAAAAAGAAGAGAAAGACGTCCTCCGCATCGTCGTCTGAGTTTGTTTTTATTTTCGTGCTAGGTTACGTTGACCTGCACACTAACGTAAAATAGACTTTGAGGATAAGAGCTCTATTTCGAAAACCTTATTTTACGGAAAAATCTTACGGACGATCGTTACGTTATTTACAAGCGAAAACGAGGCTAAACCCGCCTTTAAAAGCAAGCCAAACAATCCAACCTCAGCAACAATGGAGGGGCAGTTTCAATGCGCGACTACTCGTCTTTTCAGCCTCGCGATTTTCGAAAGGGCGCAGACGCTGAGAAAATTGTTGCCAACCCCGAAAATAAATTTATTGCGTTTTTTCTGCTTCAGACTCTTTACTGACAGACTTCAAAGATGTTCCAACGTCGGGACACCGCGCAATGCGTTAGTATTGGCATTTTCGAATTTCACGGCGTTTTGATTTCTTTTTATCGGCGACTTTTTATTTTGACAGTTGGTACGATGGCATCGTGTCGTGCGTGTCGTTGCCATAGAGACTTTTTTTTCATGTTTTAACCATTTTCTCAGAAGACAGACGATTTCTTGTCACTTTGATGAGGCAGAAGGTTTAGTTTTGAGGAGTGGCACATTTTTTCTTCGAAACGTTTCTGGAAAATGTGAACGGATAATGGTGCTTGATTGTTGCAAATTTATGTTTTAGTCGTTTACGGAAAATTTCCACGATAATTTTTTTAGATTTTCTGGACTTTTTATTGTATTATGAAAAGGATTATTATGGCGGGAGCGAAATGTCTATTCTGGGGGGTCCGTAGAAGAAGAATTCTGAGCCGTCCCGGGCAATAGGGGTCCTCCTTCGTCGGAACCCCTAAAAAAGCTTAAAAATAGCTCAAAGTGTAAATATCAAAAATTACTCTCTTGACCGGGACCTGAGGTGGCCGGATTCGGAATCCCCACAAAGTTTTGAGTCAGAATCATGAAAGACATCCGTGGCTTATTCAATACTAGTCAATATTTAGAACCTTTGAAAAGCTGAAATATGCTGAAAAAAAGCTTAAAAATAGCTAAGAGTGTAAATATCAAAAATTACTCTCTAGACCGGGACCAGAGGTGGCCGGATTCGGATTCCCCACAAAATTTTGAGTCAGAATCATGAAAAACTTCCGTGGCATATTCAATACCAGTCAATATTAAAACCCTTTGAAAAGCTGAAATATGCTGAAAAAAAGCTTAAAAATAGCTAAAAGTGTAAATATCAAAAATAACTTTCTAGACCGGGACCTCAGGTGGGTGGATTCGGATTCCCCACAAAATTTTGAGTCAGAATCATGAAAAACATTAGTAGCATTTTCAATACCAGTCAATATTTAGACCCTTTGAGAAGCTGAAATATGCTGAAAAAAAGCTTAAAAATAGCTAAGAGTGTAAGTATCAAAAATTACTCTCTCGACCGGGACCTCAGGTCGCCTAATTCGGATTCTTCACAAAATTTTGAGTCAGAATTATGAAAAACATCCGTGGCTTTTTCAATACTAGTCAACTAAGGCAATATATTGACTCGTATTTACACTCTTAGCTATTTTAGAGCCTTTTTTCAGCATATTTCAGCTTTTCAAAGGGTCTAAATATTTACTGGTATTAAAAATGCCACGGATGTTTTTCATGATTCCGACTCAAAATTTTGTGGGAAATCCGAATCCACCCACCTCAGGTCCCGGTCTAGGGAGTAATTTTCGATATTTACACTCTTAGCTATTTTTAAGCTTATTTAAGCATATTTCAGCTTTTTAAAGGGTCTAAAAATTGACTGGTATTGAATATGCCACATGCCACGGATGTTTTTCATGTACTGGAAAAATTTTTTTTAGCCAAATTCCTATACATGTATATGAAGCTATTTTGGGGTGGCCTAAAAAAAATAGAAGGTTTTCCGACTGTCCAATCCCGCTCAAAAATCGATTCTTGACCGAAAAAAAAACCTCTATTTTCTGCGTTTTGTCCTGAGACGATTTCGAATACCGGATCAATAGCAAAAATGGTTTTTAACCCGTTTTAAGCACCAAAATTGTCATGACAATTACAGTTTTTATCCAATTTTCAGAAACGATACGGCAAAATGTTCGGTTTTTGACGGCGAACAAATTACATTTTCACTAATTTTTTGTCAGACTTCGTCTTCATTATTCGGCTTGCAATTTTCGCTCCAAAAAACACATATTGTTCACTATTTGGAGATAATTTTCTTGTTTCGGACGGCCTACATGCGTCCCTATACACGTTTTTACCTTACCCTATCCCGAAACAAACCGACCACGTGAAAAAAAGCCGTGCAAATCAATTTGCTTACCATCTAGGGGCAAGCATTTCGTTGTTTTCAGTATAGAGAAAAGTCTGTTGAGCTCTGAGGCCGCAATTTTCCTTCGATTCTCAAACTCGAGATTTCATTTTGTTCAGTTTATTTAGACGAACAAAAAACATTTTGAAGATATTTTTGTCAGACTGCGTTTTAAGGTCCGTCTCTGCTTGAAACGTGCAAAACTCGCCCAAATTCGAATTTTTTGCCCACTTTTGGATCGTTTTCCCCGTCAGCGATCCACGTGACCAGCCGTTGATCACTCTTTCACCTTCTCTAGGCTTTCTGGAATGACTGGAATTAAGAAGAGCCAGGTCCTAGACACGAACGAACAGGTCCAGGCATGATTTGGCGGGTTTTATGCTTGTAACGTGCAAAAATCGCCCAAATTCAAATTTCTTGCCTACTTTTGGACCGTTTTTTTTTTGTCCAAACCTGTCACAACTTCTCCACACCGGTCAGAACTAGACAAAATCGGTTGCAACACTCCCACTTTTGCTGAACTATTCACACGAGCCCAAAACCGTCCGGGCTAGCCTTATTTATCCTTTTTTTTTTAAAGAAAAATTCTAAACGACCCGCCAAATCATGCCTGGACCTGTTCATTCGTGTTTAGGACCTTGCTCTTCTTATTTCAGCCATGCCAAAAAGGCTAGGGAAGGTGAAAGAGTGATCATCGGCTGGTCACGTGGATCGCTGACGAGAAACGGTCCAAAAGTGGGCAAAAAATTCGAATTTGGGAGATTTTTGCACGTTTCAAGCAGAAACGAACCTTAAAACGCAGTCTGACAAAAATATCTTCAAAATGTTTTTTGTTCGTCTTAAAAAAACTGAACAAAATAGCATCTCGGGTTTGATAATCGGAGGAAAATTGCGGCCTCAGAGCTCTACAGACTTTTCTTTATACTGAAAACAACGAAATGCTGGCCCCTAGATGGTAGGCAAATAGGGTATTTTCGTAGATCCCTGAACCGGAAGCACACAGACGCCATGTTGGCGGAAGTTGATCCAAACTTGACATGGGAAAGAGACGTTCATCAAACGTAGCGGCCACACTTGAACATTAGGGTGGGTCGAAAATCCCAGAATTAAGCAGCGTATGGTTTTGTTTGCAGTTGACCATATTAGAAAAGAGATCCCACAATGCTGGGGTCTGGTGACGTCACCTTCCATCTCTTTGGAGGCTCCAAACTTGGGTCTAATAGTGAAAAATGGCACTTTTGGCCCTACAGGGACCAAACCAGGCATCGCCCAGGATGCGGCTATCTCGCGATGGGTGCGGAATATGTTCCTTTATATTCCTGCAAAGTCTGGGCGATGTGGCTCAACATCTTGGTTAAGCCCGGGCACTTGTTTTAACGCTAAAACAAAGTTGCAAAACACTAAAAATTGGACTTAAGGGTCTATTGTTTGCTCAAAGGTCCCATATACTTATATAAATGGAAAGGGCTCAAAAAATGCAATTTTTTGGTATATATAACTTTGTAATGTGATGAAAATTGTTGCCAGGGCGAAACTTTACACATTTCAGCCAAAGCTCAAAATTACTAAAAAGTGATCTTTAGGAGAATATGTATTGCCTGTGAATCCAATATGATCATACAGTTCGAAAGATAAAAAAAAATGCAAAATTTTGGTATATTAAGTTTTGTGATTGGACAAAAACTTGATTTGTTGTTAATTATAGAAGAAAGTGTAAACGTTCGTCGGGCCATCTCTTGCCTAACAAGGGCTTTGCTTCGCTTTGCTAATGAATTACATTGCAACAATTCGAGTTTTGGTCCAAACACAAAACTTTATATACCAAAATTTTGCATTTTTTTAGATCTTTCGGACTGTATGATCATATTGGATTCACAGGCAATACATATTCTCCTAAAGATCACTTTTTAGTGTTTTTGAGCTTTTGCTGAAATGTGTAAAGTTTCTCCCTGGCAACAACTTTCGTCCCATCACAAAGTTATATATACCAAAAAATTGTATTTTTTGAGCCCTTTCCATTTATATAAGTATATGGGACCTTTGAGCAAAAAATAGACCCTTAAGTCCAATTTTTAGTGTTTTGCAACTTTGTTTTAGCGTTAAAACAAGTGCCCGGGCTTAACCAAGATGTTGAGCCACATCGCCCTGACTTTGCAGGAATATAAAGGAACATATTCCGCACCCATCGCGAGATAGCCGCATCCTGGGCGATGCCTGGTTTGGTCCCTGTAGGGCCAAAAGTGCCATTTTTCACTATTAGACCCAAGTTTGGAGCCTCCAAAGAGATGGAAGGTGACGTCACCAGACCCCAGCATTGTGGGATCTCTTTTCTAATATGGTCAACTGCAAACAAAACCATACGCTGCCTACTTCTGGGATTTTCGACCCACCCTATTGAACATAAACAGTTGTTGGATACTTGTTTGCAGTGCATATGTGTTTGGCGAGCAATTTTTGTACAGCTCGGCTATAGTTTTGGATCCGAAGAGAGGTTAGTTTCCGGCAAATTTGGCGTCTGCTGGTCTGCTTGCTTCCGGTTCAGGATTTTACGAAAGTACCCTATTGATATGCACTGCTATATTTCACGTGGTCGGTTTGTTTTGGGATAGGGTAGGGTAAAACCGTGGATAGGGACGCATGTAGGCCGTCCGAAACAAGAAAACTATCTCCAAATAGTGAACAATATTTTTTTTTGGAGCGAAAATCGCAAGCAGAATACTGAAGACGAAGTCTGACAACAAATCGGTGAAAATGTAATTTGTTCGCCGTCTAAAACCGAACATTTTGCTGTATCGTTTTTGAAAATCGGATAAAAACTATAATTGTTAAGACAATTTTGGTGCTTAAAACGGGTCAAAAACCATTTTCGCTGTTGAGCCGGTATTCAAAATCGTCTCAGGACAAAACGCAAAAAATAGGGGTTATTTTTTTTTCGGTCAAGAATCGATTTTTGAGCGGAATTGGACAACCACATTCGACTTTTTTTGGGCCACCCTACCGTCCCTCCGTCATTTTTTTTACAAAAAATAAACGGGACGAGCCAAAAAGACTGCTTGGTATTGTGCTTGCACCACCGGGTTCAATGTAACATAAATCAAATTTAGGTTACGTTAGGCAGACTGTATAAACACTTTAGTTTTCAGTGTGCTCCCGAGCATTCGGCATCTCTGTGGCCGCAAGGTTGGTGGCGCACTCACCATCGCAGCCTTCCTCGTCGGAGCCGTCGCCGCAGTCCTTTTCGCCGTTGCACCTCCACATCCCAGGAACACAGCCACTACTGATGAAACCACTGCCGTCCTTGCACTTGAAGAGATCCGACTCCCCGCAGTCGCCGGCCGTCACTGCAACTCCAAGCGAAAGGCATCAGGGGGTAGCGATGCAGCGGCTTGGGTGGCGCGTGAAACAATGCTCCCCGCACGGGCCGACCGCTGCGAAATGGTGTTAATACTGCATTTAACATAACTTTACAAGATAGGTGTACGCCAGACCGTGTCTTGTAACAGGCTTCGCGATGCTGCGCCAGTTTCGACAATCCGCGCCTGGCGTATCCACCTCCCTTGGCCTGCGGCGCTAACCTGCCTGCGGCGCTAACCTGCCTTCGGCAGGCTGCTTTCCTAGGCAGGCCGCGGAAATGGCCGTGATCCCTTCATAAATGGCATTTGGTCATCAAAATCTACACCAATGGGATTTTACGGTCGGGGGTCCGAACGGGTTCTATTTTCGTCATCAGGCAGCCTCAAAACCTATGAAATGATATGAGACTTGACAAAACATTAACACGTTGACTGCGACGACGCACAGTGGGGCGAAACCGGAAAAAGTCGCACGTAAGTCCGATTTCGCCATTTTTGTCCCAGAGGGATGAGACCGACGTTTTAGAATTCAGAAAGGACCATTCTATACAGTTACGAACATTTTTGGCACCTCAAATAACTACTACTTGCCGTTTAGCGATGTCAAAGTAGCGCAATTTCACGAGAAAATGATACATTTGGCGGGGGCTGCGTAAGAAAGGCTACTCCTATCGCTGTTGCAGAGCAAATAAACATGTTTCATATGTTTTTGGAAAGGCAAAAAATCAAGCAGTCCAGTCCATTCATTGGAATTGGTTTCAAAGGAAAAGTGTGGAAACTGCGGGTCTTCAAATGTTTGCGAAAATCGTCGTCTGCGACTTTTTTGACGAGGGATAAGTCGAGTTGCGAACATTTGCGAACCGGTCGAGCACCGGACAGAGATAGTATGGTAAGCCCACTTTCATGTCCATTTCGTCCGGCGATGCCGTTCGATGCCGTTTTCCTTCAAATCGACGTCAAACATGCAACTTCGTCTCGCCCCGCCACGCCACCGCCCCGTAGGAAAGTTCACCTGTGGCCCCACCGTATCTCGGCCATTTCTGCTCCGATTTCGCACGGAGTGGGCTCAAACGATTCGTGCGGACCAGGCCAACGTCCTCCACGCCATGAAGTACGAGTCCTTTGCCCCGCGGGGCCACACGCGTGGCCCCACCGTGTCTCGGCCATTTTGTGTCGCAGACACAGGTTGCGACCACTCGTTGAAAAGGTCTTGTCATTTTGAATTCGAATCAACCATAAAAAATTTCTTGGACGACCCGCCTTTTCCCAGTATACAGTTTTTTGATCGATATACTGGGAAAAAGGGGGTCGTCCAAGAAAATTTTTTTAATGGTTGATTCAAGTTCAAAATGACAAGACCTTTTCAACGAGTAGTCGCAGCCTGAGTCTGCGACACGAAATGGCCGAGATACGGTGGGGCCACGGACTTAGTGTACATGGCGTGGATTGTAGTGTACATGGCGTGGATGGCATAGTCTCTAGTCCTAAGACACCAGATAGCGTTACCAAAACTGCAAAGAAGGAAAAAAAGGCAGCAAAGTCTCCCAAGTATGAAGGTATTTTGATAGTGTTTTGCTATTGTGCTCAATGGACTTGGGTAAATATTACTTTTGGAATGGTTGAAAATGCATCAAATGTGTGAAGTCATTTTACTTGAACAGCCTTTCAAGAGGTCAAGAACGTAAAAATATTTGATTATTGGTGCAGCTGTATGCTCAACAATTGCGTTCCCAACTTCACAATTTTTCTTCTTTTGAATGCTCATTTGGTGGGAACGCACCTGCTCTGCAAAACTGTGCACCAATAAACAAATATGTTTTCTTATTTGCCTCTCCAAATGCTGTTTTATTCAAATGACTAGGCACACTTGATGTACCTCCACTCATGTCATGAAAAACGTTATTTAGAAACACTAATTTAAAAGACTATTTAGAGTTGACAGCCAGATAAGCTAAAGAAACTAGTATAGTTTTTGATGCACCTACTAATTGGTAGCAATCAAGTGGATGGAAGAGTTAATTAGGAAACATGTGATGTCATCTAATGCGTGGCTTCCCTATTTTACATCAGCTAAAAATTTACTGAATTTCCTCTCCCGCCCCTCCTTTTGGCTTTCCGAAGATTTCTCTAATACTATCATTACTTTTTCTCTGACAGATGGAGTGACTCCAAACAGTGAATTATACAAAATGATTCTTCTAGCCCTTCAAGGCAAGGCCCCCCTGCAGCATGATGGGAACGGGAAGGTTAGTACACATTTCGTAATCAATGATAACCTAATTTTTGTCATAAACTTTTATTTATAACTTAATTTTTTCGTGGTCAGGTCCACATTGGAAACGGAGTCTGGATTTCAGAAAAGACCTGGGACGACAAAATCCGTAAGGCCAATGTGTCTCCTTCTATCGCAGTGAGAGATGTGATGAGCAAAATTTACACCCCTACTGAAATGGCAGAACGGTCTCTTGAGGGTGCCACCCCTGTGAAGCCATACTCGTCTGGCCAAAAAATTAAAAAAAAGAAGATGACACCCCAGAAAACTGAAGCAGTGCTAGGTACAATAATTCTCCTTGGATCACTCACTCTTCCAACTGTATGTGACTTTGTTTTAATTGAAATTTTAAATTTTAATTCAGGAGTCTACAGAGCCAAGACAGTCGCTGCCTCTGGAAGTGAAGATCCATTCTTCTTGGACTTGGCAGTCTCCAAGAAGGGGAAAGATACTTTTAAGTACAAGTTGAAGGAAGCTGCCTCTGCTCTTGTGAGTTTTTGTTTGATTCAGGGCTACCGTTGTTCCATTCAAGTTTCAACTGTCTAATTTTTGTCTTGTTTTCAGAAACCAAAGGATTGAATTTCTACCCCACTTTTACTTCTGACTGCGGCTATGCTTTGTTCCCGGAATTGATATTGGAATTGGAATCAGAATTTTTAAAAATTAAAGGCCATTTGCCTTTTTTGGCCCGCCCTTCTATTCAAAAAATAGGGGGAGGGCCTATGCATTTGCCTTTGTGTCTGTGTGTTGTTGTTGTTGTTGTTGGCGTCTGTGTACAAGGAAGGAGTTGAGCTAGAGTAACCAGATTTTGAGGGTACTTCAGGAGTACCGTCCAAACAAATAATCCGGTGGTGCAAATCCCGTCCGGGTCGCACAAGGGCTGCTGCAGGTGCATCATGGTTTACATGAGCGGGAGGGGGATTTCCGCCATTATTGGTGCTAGCAGGGCACATAGGGGTATTTTTGGAATCGGGGCGACGAGACAAGATGAATGGACCTGGTCCCAACCCCATCGGCCGCTTTTACAAGTTGGCCAGATCAGGATCTTCAAAAAAGGGGGTCGACCGACTAAAAAAATTTATTGCAGATTTCGATTGGTCTCAGCAAGACCTTTTCAACGAGGGGTCGGAAAGGGGGTCCAGGAGCCCGACTTCGTCTATTAGTCACATCAGGATCTTCAAAAAAGGGGGTCGACCGACTGAAAATTTTTACTTAAGTTTTCGATAGGTCTTGGCAAGACCTCTTCAACGAGGGGTCGGAAGGAGGGTCCAGGAGCCCGCGTTCATGAGTTATGGGAAAAAGTGCGACGGACTCGTTTTGCGCTCCTGCTGTGCCTCTATTGCCAGGAGTTGCAGTAGCATGGCAAATATGGGTATTTTCGGAATGAGGGCGAAGAGACAAATGAAATGGGCATATTCTAAGGACAGTTGGAGTAAAAAGTGTAAGGACTATTGCATATTGTGAATAGAAGGGCGGGCCTAAGTCACGATGGTACATCGATAACTTTGCTTTACCCGCTCACGGTGTGTGTGATGCGAGCGGGCCGAAGGCCCGGCCCTTCGACTGGCCAAGTTGGGTCTGATGCGAGGGCCGAAGGCCCGAGGAAAGGCCGCCGGCAGGCCAAGCTGGGCCGGCCCCCTGTCGAACCGAGTTGCCGGCGCAGCGAAGCGGAGCTGGCAACTCGGTTCGACGGAAGGGCGGGCCCTTGCTTGTTTGAATTATAGAACTTATGGGTCATTCCATATAAGATTTACACGGATCTGGGCGACCATTGACGATTTCGACCAAATTTGGCACGAAGGTAGCCCTAGGGGTCAGGAACATGCCCATAAAGTTTTCGGTCGATATCTCAAGTGGTTTGGTCAGAATCGGCATTTTAATTTTTTACTCTTAAAAAAATTGTAATTTCTTCAAAATGGCTCTAAAAGGCCATTTTTTGTCGGATTTTCATGCGGTAAAGCTATTCCGACGTAAAATGCGACGAGGAATCCGAATCTGCCCTCAGATTTGGTCTTGCGTGATTACCAGTGGAGTAAATTGCGAAAAACATGAAAATGAAGCCTTATTTCACGAGCCTGTCTACCCTAGTAGAAAATCCAAATCTGCACTTCCGAACAGGCTAAATTGTAGTTCATTTCATGGGCTTTCCATATCTGTATTCAAAAATAGTGGGTGTGGCCCTCCCTTAGGAGCTGTAGGCCGCAATAAACAACTCTGCACTCAAATTTTGACTAAATAAAATGCACATTTCTGAGCTTTGAAGCTCAGGGGTTTGAGCTACACTCGTGCCGCTTATACCATTCTAAAGGGAATTTTGAGACGAATCCAACGGTACCAATATGAGCCTGATCGGGTAAGTGGATCCCAAACTGCGCCCAAATGCCGCTAAAATTCAAAATTTGCACTAGATGTTTTTCCAATTTAGAAAGTAAGTAAACGGCAGCATTTTAACTTGTCAAATGTGTACTCATTTACTCAAAATTTCATAAGCTTTCGATTGGTATATAGAAAAAGTTGGGTTTCGTCCTCTAAACACAAGATTTCTCAATTTTACTGAAGCTATGCACGCGAATCGGCTCAGACGCCCCGTGCAGGTAGGCAGCCCATCCGGCGCGCAGGCTTTCCGTCTGTTTGGGGTTGTTTGGCTGTACCCGCCCCATCCCTCGCCGGACCCCGCCCCACTCGCCCCTCTCCGGACCCCACCCCGCCCAACCCCCTCACCCCACCCCGCCCTACCCCGCCCCACCCCCACCCCGCCACCGCACTCCGCACCTTCAACTCACTTCGGCGTTTAGGCTTCCGCGTCCATCTCCCGGCCGGCAGTCTCTTGGAGTGTCTAGCTTTGTTGTTGCTTGTCGATATTGTTTTCAACAACATATAAAAATTTCAACTAGCGTACCTCGTCTGCAAACCAGCAGCAGGCAGTACCGTCATGGATCGAGGTATGTGTCTGTTTACACCTCTACTCCTAGGTTATGGTGTCTTTGTTGTTGTTTTGTCTCAGTGATTTTCTTTGCTTTTTTGGGCTCTTTCCATCTCATTGAATTTTAATAAGCTCTCTTTGGTCTTAAGGGGGGACGCTGGTGAAAAAATAGCCAAAATTCCAAAAAATAGTATTTTCAAAGTTCATAGATAAAAATGTGTATAGAAGGTTTCAGATTTAACAGGTTGAACACCTTTAAGCTAAGTGGGTAGTTTCTTTATCATTTGGAAGGAAATAACATTGAGATCAGTTGTCGTTGGCTTCTATGCTCAACTTCACAGCTTTGCTCAGTCGACAAAAAATTTTGTCGTAGAAAGACTTTCTGCGTTTCTGGTTGACACCTACATGAGTCGTCTTGCATGAACTCTGTTCATTGATGACTTGTCGACAAATTTTAGTGACAGAATCTCCTTTTTCAAGCTTTAAGGTGTGTTTAAAAAACAGTAGGGCTGATATCAAGATTCCGTCACTAAAATTTGTCGACAAGTCATCAATGAATAGAGTTCATGCAAGACGACTCATGTAGGTGTCAACCAGGAACGCAGAAAGTCTTTCTGCGACAAAATTTTTTCTCGACTGAGCAAAGCTGTGAAGTTGAGCATAGAAGCCAACGACAACTGATCTCAATGTTATTTCCTTCGAAATGATAAAGAAACTACCCACTTAGCTTAAAGGTGTTCAACCTGTTGAATCTGAAACCTTCTATACACATTTTTATCTATGAACTTTGAAAATACTATTTTTTGGAATTTTGGCTATTTTTTCACCAGAGTCCCCCCTTAAGACCAAAGAGAGCTTATTAAAATTCAATGAGATGGAACAAGCCCAAAAAAGCAAAGAAAATCACTGAGACAAAACAACAAAGACACCATAACCTAGGAGTAGAGGTGTAAACAGACACATACCTCGATCCATGACGGTACTGCCTGCTGCTGGTCTCCAGACGAGGTACGCTAGTTGAAATTTTTTTATGTTGTTGAAAACAATATCGACAAGCAACAACAAAGCTAGACACTCCAAGAGACTGCCGGCTGGGAGATGGACGCGGAAGCCTACACGCCGAAAAGAGTTGAAGGTGCGGAGTGCGGTGGCGGGGTGGGGGTGAGGGGGTTGGGCGGGGTGGGGTCCGGAGAGGGGCGAGTGGGGCGGGGTCCGGCGAGGGATGGGGCGGGTACAGCCAAACAACCCCAAACAGACGGAAAGCCTGCGCGCCGGATGGGCTGCCTACCTGCACGGGGCGTCTGAGCCGATTCGCGTGCATAGCTTCAGTAAAATTGAGAAATCTTGTGTTTAGAGGACGAAACCCAACTTTTTCTATATACCAATCGAAAGCTTATGAAATTTTGAGTAAATGAGTACACATTTGACAAGTTAAAATGCTGCCGTTTACTTACTTTCTAAATTGGAAAAACATCTAGTGCAAATTTTGAATTTTAGCGGCATTTGGGCGCAGTTTGGGATCCACTTACCCGATCAGGCTCATATTGGAACCGTTGGATTCGTCTCAAAATTCCCTTTTGAATGGTATAAGCGGTACGTGTGTAGCTCAAACCCCTGAGCTTCAAAGCTCAAAAATGTGCATTTTATTTAGTCAAAATTTGAGTGCAGAGTTGTTTATTGCGGCCTACAGCTCCTAAGGGAGGGCCACACCCACTATTTTTGAATACAGATATGGAAAGCCCATGAAATGAACTACAATTTAGCCTGTTCGGAAGTGCAGATTTGGATTTTCTACTAGGGTAGACAGGCTCGTGAAATAAGGCTTCATTTTCATGTTTTTCGCAATTTACTCCACTGGTAATCACGCTAGACCAAATCTGAGGGCAGATTCGGATTTCTCGTCGCATTTTACGTCGGAATAGCTTTACCGCATGAAAATCCGACAAAAAATGGCCTTTTAGAGCCATTTTGAAGAAATTACAATTTTTTTAAGAGTAAAAAATTAAAATGCCGATTCTGACCAAACCACTTGAGATATCGACCTAAAACTTTATGGGCATGTTCCTGACCCCTAGGGCTACCTTCGTGCCAAATTTGGTCGAAATCGTCAATGGTCGCCCAGATCCGTGTAAATCTTATATGGAATGACCCTTATGTCTTTCAGCTATTGGATTTGATTTTAACCCTAGCTCTATGAGTTTATCCTAAGGACACTATTACATCACACTTGTGTATGTTACCTGCAAGTCGCTGCAGCCGGGAGCTAAACGCTCTGCATTGAGAATGCGACGAAGGAGATCTGTTGGGAGTCGATGTTGATGCCGCCTGCTAGGTAGGCATCCCCTCTGGCGCCGCTGTAGGGGGATGCCTGCACACCAGGCGTCTGGAGACGCCCGCCTGCCGCCTGTCATGACACTTTCACCATTGTGGTGTCCTCGTCCCATGCAGCACGTGACGGCTCCATGGGACGAGGACACCACATTAAAACCAACACCATGGAGAATTTTCCCCATGGTAGCCAGACACCATGGAGACGTCCATACCATGCACACCAGACACCACACTGTGCGAAAAAACCACAGTGAATCCCGTTAATTTTTTTGCCGGGATTTACTGTAGTTCAGAACACAGGATTTACCGTGCCTGGCTACAGTATCTTCTGTACCTGGAACAGGATATTCCGTACTCCACTCCTGTGGTACAGTAAATCCCGTACAAAGTACAGTAGATCCTGTTAAAAAAGTACAGTAAATCCTGTACCCCGAACTACAGTGTCAGCTGTACTAATCACTACAGGATTTACTGTGATTTTTTCCCACAGTGCATGGAATAATTTTCTCATGGGAAAAGGGGCCAAAAATGAGGGGTGTTTTGGACACCATGGGATTCTACGTCCCATGCAATACCATGATGTCCCATGCACCATGGGACGCTCCATGGTTTTTTTGGACTGGGCTATGAAATACGGCGGAATTTACAGAAATGACGGAATTTACAGATTGCGGAATTTACAAAGCGAAGTGTTTAGTCTCCTGACCCGCTGGGTTACAAGATAGGTAAAAACTGTTGACGGTGTCATTTTGAGCATCCAAAATAGCGTTTTTCAGCGGAGGTTGTGGGAACATTCTCCCTTAGATGGAGGAGCTACGGCCCGAATCGGAATTTACATCTATTTTTACACCCTTACCGTTTTGAACAATTCTGACGGCCTGGAAGCGTCGTTTGACTGCCCCAGGTCCCGTGGGCACGGGCTTCTGGCAGCGTTTTTTATGTTCTTTCGATCCCAAGTGGTCGCGAGGTTCTTAAACGAAAAGGAACCCCAGTAGACCGTCAGTTGTGAAAGCAGCATAGGTCACATGGTCACACGGTGGACATTTTCCCATAGGCTGTTTCGGGTTCAACAAGTGATGATACAAAGGTCACCTTCCGTATTTTTGTGAAGAATAAGTCAGGGAAGAGAGTGAAATAGCCAGGTTTCTTTTGATGTGGCTCAGTCATATACTACAGCATGGCAATGTTGTCTTATAGTTGTTGGTGACCATGACGGAACTTACAAAACGACACTTTAGCAGCTTACAAAACCTAGAAAAACAAAAGTTAGATTGACTTATCCACATGAGGACATGGTCTTCATTTAGTAAAACAAATTTGAATTGCCCTAGCTACCAAATCACCCCCAGTTCAGGCGCAAGGCCTCGGTTACCTGAAATGACCCCCTACGCACGGAATCACCCGGGAATCACTGGTCCAAGACCCCGTCGCAGTCAACGTGTTTAAAGTACCTAAAAAGTTGTCGTTTTTCTGCTGTTTTTGAAGTGTTTTTTTTTTGCCTAATATGACCGAATGGATTGAGATAGAAAGCTGAATTTTGGTTGGTGGTGAGCCAAGGACATACCTAATGACCCTGCAAAATCTCAGCCAGATCGGCCGAGCCGTTCAGGAGGAGTAGTGCACAAACACACATACACGCAGACAAACAGACAGACAGACAAAACTTTTCACCCCACTGGAGGAACGGGCCTCGCTATCGCTCAGCTAAAATTCCGTATTGGCTACCACAGCGTAAGCTAGGTGAGACAATAAACCAGTCGTAGCTTGAAAAGTTGTGACCTTGGATAGGGAAAACGGGGCCGTGAAGGTGTTGAACTTTTAGAATCGAACAGTCCGTTTGACGTTTACTAGGGGTACGCGCCATTTTGTTTTGGCGCGTAGTAGGCGAGCGATGCGTCTGTATTCTTGTAGAAGATGGTGAAGAATATATGCAAAGTAAGGCCAATACAGGGTCAATGTGAAACTCAATTTTAAAAGTTTGGTCACAAATTGGTAAATATTTGGAAAAGTAAAGGTCTGAAATGAAATTGGAAGTCATTTTCGTGATCAGCGCACCAAAAACTGCAAGAAACTATGTAAAACTCGATGTAAAAATTTTGGTCCGAAATTGGTAAATATTTGGAAAAATAAAGGTCTGAGATGAAATTGGAAGTCATTTTCGTGATCAGCACACCAAAAACTGCAGGAAACTATGTAAAGCTCGATGTAAAAATTTTGGTCCAAAATTGGTAAATATTTGGAAAAGTAAAGGTCTGGGATGACATTGGAAGTCATTTTTGTGATCAGCACACCAAATACTGCAGAAAGCAATGAAACACCGAGGAAATTTTGGTCGCAAATCATGTAATTGCAGTTGAAAGTATGGGTCTTCAGTTGTTAGGTTTCTTAAGAGCGTTTCCTGTTCATAGTGTCATGCCACGAACCCTGACCCTGTTACTCAGTCGAGTAACATTTAACAGCCAGCATTGAATTGCTTAATACGATTCACAAATACTTCAATTACCATTCGATATCTCCTTGTTACTGAACTTATGAATACGCAATGTTATTAGTAATACCTAAATAGCCTTTCTCCCTTTTAGTTTAAACTAGTGGATTTAACTATATTGATTTATCTGCATTAATTAAAAAAAGACATATTTACAGGCA
>NW_023144632.1:946862-1014125 GCF_012932325.1 Thrips palmi | reverse complement strand
AGCAGAAGCGACCGAAAATGTTTGTCAAACAGTCTTAATTAAGTCTTAATTAATTAATTCTTAATTAAGTCTTAATTAAGACTGTTTGACAAACATGTTGCGGTCGCTTCTGCTTTCTTGCTCTTATATTTCTTTGTAAATCTATGTGATATATTAATTGAGGTTTCGTCAAAATTGTGTTTTTATAAGGCTGGCACCTAGTTTTAAAAAAACTGTTCTTGTTTTTGTGCTCTTAACAGTATTAGTTTATTATAAAATATAATTGCTATCGCCTTGCACATAAGTTCAACAAACCCATCTTATCAACAAATTTTAACCAGTCGTTATTGTAGGTTATAATAATAAAAATATGGAAACTGAAACTGTTTCTTATTCATCACAGACCAAAACTCTAACTGCCCTGCCGCAATCATTTTGCTCGCACACGCACTGACTCACGCATTCCCCCCCCCCCCCCCCCCCCTCATCTGTTTTCCACCCCCACACGCGCACGGGCTCGCAGATTTTAAAAAAATGAAACTTAGATTGGGGACTCTGAAGCGGCGCACAGGGGGCGGAAAGACCACTTTTGACGGGAAAAAGTCATTACAACTGAATTACTTGTCCGAAAAACACTTTCCTCCGTATTTATTTTTTGGGGTCGCTGTTCAAAATCTGATCATATTTCGAACTTTTCAGGGGCGGATCCGGAATAAAAAGGGGGGGAAGTTTTTTAATTTTAGAGCAATCCGCGCTAAAACTCCGTACTGGGGTTTTTTGGTGGTCGCTGTTTCCCAAAATCTGGCCAGGTCTTCATTTTTCGGGGGCAGATCCAGTGATAAAAGGGGGGGGTAAATTTTTTTTTTTCGGCTCCCGGGGTTCAAAACTTCCCATATCAGTTTTAAAGGGGTCACTGATCCTAAATCTAGCCATGTTTTCGAATTTTGCAGGGGCAGATTCAGTGTTTTCCAGGTGGGGGGGACCTTAATTTTTAAAGGGTTTTAAAGGGGGGTCATCATCATCATCCTGATTCAAAATCTGGCCATTTTTCGATTTTTCTATGGACGGATAGTTTTAAATTTTACTGTATATTTTTACTAAATCAACAGCGTAGGCCCCCTATTGTGGCAACATTTTTCATTGCTTTTACTTTTTCTACTTCTAATACAAGGCAACGACACGTTACAGGCCAAGCTACAGCAATGATCGACTCCGAACGCGTCATAGGTCCAGTTGTGTCGCCCCGATTTCGAATATACCCATATTTGTTTCCTAAGTCGACAACACTGAAAAATCATTGTAAAAGGGGGAGGGGGGGGGGCAGGGGGGGGGGGGCCCTGGGAGTAAACGGGAGGGGGGGGGAAAGGGAGGGGGCCGGAGGGGGGAGGGGCATGCCCTGAGACGACCTATGCGATTGACATGCGTCGCACTTTTAAAAAATTATGTTGTAATTTAACAGTAAATATGTTCTAATTTTCTTAGCGATCAAAGTTGTTTTCAAATGACTTTTGTTGTTTCGAACGAGTTGCGTCGTTCGCCCACAAGATGTTTGTAAACCGATAGACAGCCTTATTTGCATCAATTTTATTGCCGATTAGGTCACAGACCTAGTAGAGTCCCGGTTTTAAACCCGCAGAACCACTTCTTAGATTGTCCGGGTTGTTTGTACCAGCAAAAAAATTGTTTTTAAAAAGCTAAGTCATTAAAATAATTTGCAACCCAACTCGTCGTTTCAAAACAACAAACTTGTTCACAAAAAACAGCGTTGTCGAGGTTGGTAACTGTGTTGTTGTTTTAAAACAACTATTTTTAACAGTGCGGGACCCGTTTTTTCGTACGCACGCTCACACAAATCGAGCCATAAACTTCGGAAGGGCAGCTATGGGCAGCTAATTTTTTCCCTCCGAAAGAGCACTCTTTGCGGCCCCAAATGAACCTTGAGCGAGCGCGGGGTTACTTGAGGCTTTTTATGCCGCCCAAGGGAACTTTGGAATTTTGTGTATTGTGACATGCAAATTTCAAACGGCCGTAGTTTTGTCAAATATACTCGAAACTACAATCCGAGGACAGTTTTGGAATCCTCGTGAATTGCTCTTTCTATAAACATCCGGGTTGTAAAATTAGATCTAAAACTGACTCAGTAAACGCAGCGAATTTATGCGCTTTTTGTTTTCGTTTCTTCTTAGCGAATAGATACATGTGACTTTCAAGCCTTCTATGAGAAAAACGAAAAGGCGCATGATAAAATCAAAAGGGAGATTTTGGATTCGGCACACTTTTTTGAGCTAGGAAAGTGCATTTATTGGAATCTACATAAGGGTTGCGAAACCCGACTTTTTCCCGTCCAAAGTGGTCTTTCCGCCCACTGTGCGGCGCACAAACCCGTATGCTGTATCGTCAAACAAGTTGGGAGCTGGCGAAAGTTGTGGAGCTCCGCCCCCAGCGGCATGCGGGCGTCTCGCAGGGGTGTTTTTGGCCCGTCCCGTTTATTTTTTGTAAAAAAATGACGGAGGGACGGGCATATAGTTATTTCATGCTGTGCGTCCGTTCGTCCGTTCGTTCGTTCGTCCGAGGACTTCCCGTGGTCCGATCTTGACCAAATTTGGTATGAAGCCTCCTTGGGTGACCCTAAGAACCGCCCGGTGGCAGCAAATCCGACCCGAGCCCCAGGGGCGCTGCTGCAGGTGCATCATGGTCTACATGGGGTCGAGGAGGATCTCGGCAACGAATGCAGCTAGGAGGGAATGTAGGGGTATTTTTGGAATCGGGGCGACGAGAAAAAAACCAATGGTGCCGTTTCGAGCAAATCGGAGAAGTTCGGCCCCGGGTTCAAATCCCAGGGGGGTATTTTTGGAAATTTTTTTTTTCGAGTTTTTGCATTTTTTCTGATGTTTTTGAGGGTGCTGATGACGAAAACGACATTTTTTTTAACCCCAGACTCAGATTTAATTCCCATCAGGGTCAAACATAGGAGAAATTCGTACGTTTCTTAATGTACGGGACGGGCCAAAGTTGCCGATGTATATCGCTACTTTTCTAGTGGGGGTAATGAAACAGAAAAACCCCATAGAACGTTGCAAATTGGGTTACAAGCAAGCCACTTTGCACACGTCTTCTATTGACCCAAATGGTCGATTTGGCCCGAAGCACACGTCAAAATTTCCCTTAGGACTCAAATGCGGGGGCGTTAAAGGTTAAAAGTGTTCAAAATTTCCGAAGTTTCAATTTTGACAGTTAAAATCGTGCGACGAGTGGTTTCCGTATAATTCGAGGTCGGGGAATTCATTGGCGACGTCAGAACAACGATGAGGTCACCGGAAGTACCGGAAATGGCCGCCATTTTGGATAATGGCGGCCAAATTCTTCGGATTTCGAACGGCTCCGCAACCAGTCGAGTTGGGTGTCGTTCCGATAGTTTCAGGGGTCTCTGAAGGCCACTGTGATGTCAAATTGAGAGTATTTAGCAGAGAAATACAGAAAAACAGCTTCTCAGCTGTGAAAAATGAATCGGAACGATGCAGTGCTTTCCAGGATAAAGTGAAGGAAACGCAGTTTCTCTGCTTTGGTAAATTTAACATGTTTGATGCGCTGAAATGTCTGTTTAAATGTAAATATACTCGCATTTTAGGTCCAAAATTAATTTGTAACTGTCATATCTCGATCTCAAAATGTTGAAAGTATGTGAAGAAATCAAGATAGCAAACTACGTCAAGAAGAACCCAATACGAGAAGTGAGTGAAGGACAATGACCCTGCAAGTTCTATTGCGTGCTTGGCACACTTCTGTGCCGATGATCTTCGAAGGACAGTTCCATGGGCATAAAGCAAAAAATTTGCTTCGCTTCAAAAAGGACCTTACATCTGAAACCAGATAGCCGTAACTTGCCTCGATTAGGTATCATAACGTTATTGTAAGCAGTGAATCTTGACTGAATGTATACTTGACAATTAAATTTCCAGAGACGTGTGCTCTGAGAAGCAGTTTTATAGAGTTAACTTGATAAGGAAACGGTGTTTATGCCGTGCGTCTAAGAACACTCCTTGTCGATGAACTGTGCACACTGTGGCGAAAAGCTACGGAAAATTCTGTAAACAGCTTGTGGTAATCCTCCGTAGCTCCCTTGTCAATGCTCTCCGTAGGCTCTTACAGTATTCTCCGTAGGACCTTACAGTGATCTCCGTAGGACTATACAGTCTTCCAGGTCCTACGGAGAACACTGTGCGGTCCTACGGAGAATACTGTAAGAGCCTACGGAGAATGTTGATAAGAGGGCTACGGAGAATCCGGGCAAAAAATTAACAGAATTTTCCGTCCCTTTTTTGCCACAGTGTAGAGATGTACTCCCGTCTTGAAGCGCAGACAGACGTATACTGGACTAGGTAGGCACACTTACTCTTATCGGTTTGTTCTTCGAGATTCATACAATCGTATGGACCAAGCACAAAGTGGATCTTGCGGTTTATGCATTACCAAAAATGTTTAAAACACTTCAAACTGTTTTTCCCGCAGAAAAAATCTTTAGTAACTGCCAAGCCCGGGAACAAAATACCAAATTTCAACCTCCCATTTTTGCGGTTTTTCCTCTGGAAGTTCAGCAGACTGGAACATAGCAGCGTGAAAGGCCAGCAGCAGCAATGCAGAGATTCCTGTTGCACATACCTGCGACAATCGCACCTATCTAATGCCCGCAAAGCGTTTCAGATATCCTGCAACGTGCACCAAACGATTTCCCATTGCCTGTTTGCTGAGGTCCGCCCTCATATCTCTGGAAAAGGCCGGTGTAGGCCAATGATCAATTTCCCGCCCCGTAAACTATCAAGCAGTGCACGATGCTGTACGGATGTGTTACCTCATATGTTTTTAGTGAAGAAAGAAACGATATGTTAGCCTTCTGACTTACTTGATCTAAAAGGAAGTACTATGATTCCATGCGGATTGAAAATGTGTGCTCGTCACTATACCCTTCAAAGTGTACTCAGGAGAGCATCCCCACAAAAGTATACCCAGCACACATCAGATCATGTAACTGGTTTTTTAAGTGTAATAATGAACTAATTTAAAAAGCAATAACATTTTTATTGCATGAAAAGCGCCATGAAAAAGTTAATGTATTACATGTGCAATAATTATTATATTGCATTAGCGCATTTATCGCTTTATAAGCGTAGTAATCATTCAATCACACCAAAACTGTGATAATCTGGGCCAGGACCGGCCAAAACCCAAGAGACTTATTGCATTTTCAATGCGATAATTTTTTAATGCTGCCTCAGATGCGATAATTGAAAAAAATTACATTATCCCTTTTATTGCAGCAAACTGTATGAAGCTTATCACATAAGAAATATCAGAGGTTAAACTGCACTTTGCTCACTTCACGTATCTTCAGTTCTTTGCACGCACTGGTATTTCTAGTGATAAGTTTCATACAATCTGCTGCGATAAAAATGCTAATCTGATTCCTCCAAATTATCGCATCTGTGGCAGCAATAAAAAATTATCACATTAAAAATGTAATAAGTCAGTTAGGTTTCGGCCGGTCTGGGCCCAGATTAGCGCAGTTTTGGTGCGATTAAATGATTACTACGATGATAAAGCGATAAATGCGCTTATGAAGTACAATAATTATTGCACTTTTAATGCAATAACTTTTTGATGGCACTACTTATGCAATAAAAATGTTGTTGCTTTTTAAATTAGTTCATTATTACACATAGAAAATCAGTGCGTACTTTGCAGAATTTGCAATGTACATTTCTTGCCAGAACTTCTTGGCTTTAGACCTGATGATTATACACACTCATTTCAGGAACGTGGCATCAAGTTGAAATGAATGTGACAAAGTGTCACGTTCCTTTGAGCATTGTGTCGGATTCGTTCAAACGCAAATCAGCCACAAATTAGCTCATTCAAAAGCAAAAGCATTGCACAAGAAGTGCAATGCCTCCCCATTCCCATGCATTAGCATAGGGCATTTTCAGGACGCATTGCACGTAAGGTGCACTATGACTGAGGCATTGCAGGTATGGTGCGAGATCTCAGTGCATTGCACCGTACGTGCTATATTCATAGCGACTCGCGCTGCTCGCTGGGGGCTCCGCCCCCAGACCCCCGCATGTGTGGAGCGCGTGCCGAAGTATTTTCAGTAAGTCCGTGGTGAGCAAAGGCAAATTTTCTAAGGAAGTAAATGTCCTGCTTCTTTGAAAGCTCTATTTAACCGCTTTTGACCATATAATAAGGCTACTTTTACTGCTCAAATAGATAGCTTGTATTGCATTGGCTACTGTGGCAGTCAATGGGTGCATACAAGGTCCGGAAAATATTAAAGACTGCTTTGACAAGGATAGAGGTGAAAGGAAAAAAACCTGAAGTCTCTACGACCATTTCTCGACCCCAAACATTTCTTTGAGTAAGTGAGTGACTCAGTCAGTCAGTCGGATTGGGGCTATATAGATTCTTGAAGATGATTGCCCAATTGCCGGTGGCGGGGTCCCGATTACGGCACAGTTTCGGAAATTCTCGACCAGACCTACCGATGGGGCGAATAAAATTTTTTAGTCATTCGGTCCCCTTTTTGGAAGATTGAGTAGCTTTGCTCGGAAACAGTGAGAAATTTTCAACTTTTGAGATTTTTCCCAATTTTCCCATTAAATTTGGAATCGAATGGAAAAACCCGCAGGTCTCTACGACCACTCCTTGACCCCCAACATTTCTATGAATGAGTGAGTCAGTCAGTCGGATTGGGGCTATATGGGTTCTTGATGATTGATGAGTGAGGGAGTCAGTCAGTCGGATTTTGGGGCTTTATAGGTTCTTGATGACAATTGATGATTGATTTTGAGTATGTTGCCGGTGACGGGGACCCGATTGTGGCACAGTTTCTGAAATGTCTCGACTTGATCTACCGATTGGGCTAATAAAAATTTTTAGTCGGTCGGTCCCCTTTTTTGAAGATTGAGTGGACTTTGAGAATTTAGGCCTATTTAATCGTTTTTGAGGATGTTGCCGGTGACAGGAACCCGATTGCGGCACAGTTTCGGAAATGTCTCGACCAGACCTACCGATGGGGCGAATAAAAATTTTTAGTCGGTCGGTCCTCTTTTTTGAAGATTGAGTGGACTTTGTTAAATTTAGGCCTATTTAATCGTTTTTTAGGATGTTGCCGGTGACCAGGACCCGATTGCGGCACAGTTCCAGAAACCGCTCGACCAGACCTACCGATGGGGCGAATAAAATTTTTTAGTCGGTCGGTCCCCTTTTTGGCCCGCCCTTCTATTCAAAAAATAGGGGGAGGGCCTATGCATTTGCCTTTGTGTCTGTGTGTTGTTGTTGTTGTTGGCGTCTGTGTACAAGGAGGGAGTTGAGCTAGAGTAACCAGATTTGGAGGGTACTTCAGGAGTACCGTCCCAACAAGTAATCCGGTGGTGCAAATCCCGTCCGGGTCGCACAAGGGCTGCTGCAGGTGCATCATGGTTTACATGAGCGGGAGGGGGATTTCCGCCATTATTGGTGCTAGCAAGGCACATAGGGGTATTTTTGGAATCGGGGCGACGAGACAAGATGAATGGACCTGGTCCCGACCCCATCGGCCGCTTTTACAAGTTGGCCAGATCAGGATCTTCAAAAAAAGAGGTCGACCGACTAAAAAAAATTATTGCAGATTTCGATTGGTCTCAGCAAGACCTTTTCAACGAGGGGTCGGAAAGGGGGTCCAGGAGCCCGACTTCGTCTCTTAGTCACATCAGGATCTTGAAAAAAGGGGGTCGACCGACTGAAAATTTTTACTTAAGTTTTGGATAGGTCTTGGCAAGACCTCTTCAACGAGGGGTCGGAAGGGGGGTCCAGGAGCCCGCCTTCATGAGTTATGGGGAAAAGTGCGACGGACTCGTTTTGCGCTCCTGCTGGGCCTCTATTGCAAGGAGTTGCAGTAGCATGGCAAATATGGGTATTTTCGGAATGAGGGCGAAGAGACAAATGAAACGGGCATATTCTAAGGACAGTTGGAGTAAAAAGTGTAAGGACTATTGCATATTGTGAATAGAAGGGCGGGCCTAAGTCACGATGGTACATCGATAACTGTGCTTTACCCGCTCACGGGGTGTGTGATGCGAGCGGGCCGAAGGCCCGGGCCTTCGACTGGCCAAGTTGGGTCTGATGCGAGGGCCGAAGGCCTGAGAAAAGGCCGCCGGCAGGCCAAGCTGGGCCGGCCCCCTGTCGAACCGAGTTGCCGGCGCAGCGAAGCGGAGCTGGCAACTCGGTTCGACGGAAGGGCGGGCCCTAGCTTGTTTGAAGATTGAGTGGACTTTGATAAATTTAGGCCTTTTTAATCGTTTTTGAGGATGTTGCCGGTGACGGGAACCCGATTGCGGCACAGTTTCGGAAATGTCTGGACCAGACCTACCGATGGGGTGAATAAAAATTTTTAGTCGGTCGGTCCCCTTTTTTTAAGATTGAGTGGATTTTGTTGAATTAAGGCCTATTTAATCGTTTTTGAGGATGTTGCCGGTGACGGGGACCCGATTGCGGCACAGTTTCGGAAATGTCTCGACCAGACCTACCGATGGGGCGAATAAAAATTTTTAGTCGGTCGGTCCCCTTTTTTGAAGATTGAGTGGATTTTGTTGAATTTAGGCCTATTTAATCGTTTTTGAGGATGTTGCCGGTGACGGGGACCCGATTGCGGCACAGTTTCGGAAATGTCTCGACCAGACCTACCGATGGGGCGAATAAAAAATTTTAGTCGGTCGGTCCCCTTTTTTGAAGATTGAGTGGATTTTGTTGAATTTAGGCCTATTTAATCGTTTTTGAGGATGTTGCCGGTGACGGGGACCCGATTGCGGCACAGTTTCGGAAATGTCTCGACCAGACCTACCGATGGGGCGAATAAAAAATTTTAGTCGGTCGGTCCCCTTTTTTGAAGATTGAGTGGATTTTGTTGAATTTAGGCCTATTTAATCGTTTTTGAGGATGTTGCCGGTGACGGGGACCCGATTGCGGCACAGTTTCGGAAATGTCTCGACCAGACCTACCGATGGGGCGAATAAAAATTTTTAGTCGGTCGGTCCCCTTTTTTGAAGATTGAGTGGATTTTGTTGAATTTAGGCCTATTTAATCGTTTTTGAGGATGTTGCCGGTGACGGGGACCCGATTGCGGCACAGTTTTGGAAATGTCTCGACCAGACCTACTGATAGGGCGAATAAAAATTTTTAGTCGGTCGGTCCCCTTTTTTGAAGATTGAGTAGGTTTGCTCGGTAACGGTGAGAAATTTGTTCCCCTTTTTTGTAGATAAAGTAGGTTTTCTCGGAAACGGTGAGGAATTTTCAACTTTTGGGATTTTTCCCAATTTTCCCATAAAATTTGGAATCGAATGGAAAAAACCGCAAGTCTCTACGACCACTCCTTCACCCCAAACATTTCTATGAGTGAGTGAGT
The DNA here is from genome assembly GCF_012932325.1 of Thrips palmi. Lineage (NCBI taxonomy): Eukaryota > Metazoa > Arthropoda > Insecta > Thysanoptera > Thripidae > Thrips > Thrips palmi. The sequence continues at coordinate 1,004,713 of NW_023144632.1, read as the reverse complement.
CAGTGAGTGAGTGAGTCAGTCGGATTGGGGCTTTATAGGTTCTTGATTGGAATCTCAGTGAAGGTACTTTTTGAAGCAAACCAAATTTTTGCTTCATGCCCATGGAACTGTCCTTCGAAGATCATCGTCACAGAATTGTGCCTAGCACTCACTTTTCGTATTGGGTTCTTCTTGACGTAGTTTGCTATCTTGATTTCTTCACATACTTTCAAGATTTTGAGATCGAGATATGACAGTTACAAATTAATTTTGGACCTAAAATGCGAGTATATTTACATTTAAACAGATGTCATTTCAGCGCATCTAACATGTTAAATTTACCAAAGCAGAGAAACTGCGTTTCCTTCACTTTATCCTGGAAAGCACTGCATCTTTCAGGTTTATTTTTCACAGTTGAGGAACTGTTTTTCTGTATTTCTCTGCTAAATACTCCCAATTTGACATCACAGTGGCCTTTAGAGACCCCTGAAACTATCGGAACGACACCCAACTCGACTGGTTGCGGAGCCGTTCGAAATCCGAAGAATTTGGCCGCCATTATCCAAAATGGCGGTCATTTCCGGTACTTCCGGTGACCTCATCGTTGTTCTGACGTCGCCAATGAATTCCCCGACCTCGAATTATGCGGAAACCACTCGTCGCACGATTTTAACTGTCAAAATTGAAACTTCGGAAATTTTGGACACTTTTAACCTTCAACGTCCCCGCATTTGAGTCCTAAGGGAAATTTTGACGTGTGCTCCGGGCCAAATCGACCATTTGGGTCAATAGAAGACGTGAGCAAAGTGGCTTGCTTGTAACCCAATTTGCAACGTGTTTTTGCTCTGTTACCCCCACTATTCCTGTTATTCTCTGTCTCGCCAATACGACCCCTGATCGCAATGCAGTCTGGAACTTTCCATAGATGCGGGCCGAGTGTGATGAGTACCCGCGAGTACGACACTAGGTTGGTCCAAAATAAAATGAAGTTACTCGGATCGTCCAACGCCACCCGGATTTGGATTCTACATCGAAAAAAATGTAATACGTGTTTTTTCCTTTTTCAAAAAAATGATTTTTAGGACCTCCTCATAGCCCTCAAAGTTTTTAACAGTGCTATTAATAGAAAAAAATCGTAACTTGGTCATTTTTTTACCGACTTTCAAAAACGAAACGGGGATTTGTTCGTTTTGGAATGCTTATTGCGAAAAAAAAATTACTAACCCTCATTTTGGTTTGCCTAACTTTCAGGGGCAAAAAATGACTAAATTTCGGCCCAAATTGGCAAGAGTTTCAGTTTGTAGGCGAGCGATTCTCACGTTTCGGGGTAGTTTCGTTTCTTCTGACTCCTGTGCCCAAACGAGCGCAGATATCGACATGGGGTTGGTTTCTGATGTTAGGGAGGGCCATTGCCCACTAAACGCACACATTTCGAAAAGTTCACGTTCGTTGGATTGGTCTACGTAGCGTTTGGAATACCCTAAATGTAACTTCCGTGATTGTCCAAAGAGAACATACTCGAACTTTCCACCCCCAGTGTGGCGGTGTGGTTCGAAAATGCTGCCAACTGTCGATGGGGATTCGAAGCTTGGCATGTCTCGAGCTAATTTCAACCGAAGACCAATACGCCAGACTTCTTTCAAAGGTACTTATGCTGCAACGATAAATGTCCTCCGTATATTCAATTTAAGGGGGCACACCAGTGAAAATCGTCAAATTTTTGCCTTCTCTTTTATTTTATCTTAATTTTCTGCTATTCATCCCGAGTCGAATGCCGCAAACCCCACCCCGAAATCCTGATTACTTTGGCTTGTGCACATTTTTAAAGTTGCTAAAAAGGTAATTATTTTTGCATATTTTTGACCAATTGTCAACGTTCAGGTTTTTCAATTGAACTTCATTACAAAACCCTTGAAGCACCCAAACGCAGTTGAAAAGAGGAACATTTTGGCGCAAACTGAACTAAAATTCGTCAAAAGACGCATTAATAATTCGAAAATACACGTCAAATCTATGTTTTCACTTAAAGGGCTTTTTCTCAAAACACCTTTTTTGAAACTTTGTGCCACTCTCACGGGCGCAAAAATTAAAATAATTTAATGCGATTTGCGGCAAAATGTTTGTTACACTTGCGTCTATGGTCTGAACCTCGGAAATGGCCATTCCATAAATAGGACGTGAGCTGCAGCCGTGAAAGCGCGAAAAAATTGGTTTAAAAATTTGTTTCTATTTTTGCCTTCTGAAAAAACAAATTCAAAATCATTCTTTTTGCATGCCCGTGGTTCAGACCATAGCCACATGTGTCCTGTTGAGAAATTTTCAAATCCCGTGCGCGAAGCTCAATCCAGAGAGGCGGAATCGTGGCAGGAGTGAAGCAAGGCCGTTGAAAAATGAATTGCACTAGCGCTTCATCTTGCCATCGCCACGTTGCTCTCCCGTACTGATTTTCCTTTTCTTTGACATAATTTTGAGCCAAGAATAAAATATCAATCGAATACATCGGTTACTTTTCTCAGAATGATTGTTTTTCGAAACCTCTGCATTTTCACCGGTGTGCCCCCTTAACTACACAAATTTCGAAAAGGCAGCTCTGGACTGCTCCCCAAGCCAAACTTTTAACTTTCCATGACACAAGCCATCAAAGTGGAGTCCCTGGGAAATAATTGCATGGGTCGCGGAAATCTAAGATGCTGTACACGGTCTCAAAGCGGGCTAGAGCATTATAAAATGGCGTGTATCAACAATTACCTGTAACTTCCGTGGCACCCTTTACCCAATGTTGCAGCAGCACTAGGTGAAAAAATTTTCCGCTTAAATGTCGGGCTTAGAGTATCATTTGACCATGGAACGACTTTTAAGCCACAGCAAGCCCGAGTCAGCCGTTAAAGCCGATTTTCACACTTTGTAACTTCCGTGATAACGTAATTTCCGTGATCAAAACACCCACTAAAACGTATGGGAATACCTTATGGCTCATGTTTTTAGGAAGGTAGCACAAGGTCTTTACTATAAATACCATTGCCATAACTCTAGTATCATCCAGGACCCCAATAATCAGAAAAACCTTATTGGATATTTCTCACTTTCGGCAAATCAGAGACGCCAAAACTACCCCGGAACGTGAGAATCGCTCAGGCCGCTACAGCCACTCCAAGTCCACCCTGTCAGCATGGTGGGGTGCCCCCACCACAAGGCAAGCCCCATGAACAGAAATGAGATGCCGATTGCAATTTGCCTACCTCACAGGAGCATCAAATTGTGGATTGTTTCGAAAATCTATCAATGGTGGTGTCTTTTGGGGCCTCTGGGCACTCAGATGGGCACCCTTTTACCCGGTTCGGTACCCGCACTACGTGATATGAACAAACAATAGAAATTTTTTATTATTAATAGCACTGTTCAAAACTTTGAGGGCTTTGAGGAGGTCCTAAAAATCAATTTTTCGAAAAAGGAAAAAACACTTATTTCATTTTTTTCGATGTGGAATCCAAATCCGGGTGGCGTTGGACGATCCGAGCAACTTCATTTATTTGGACCACCCTAACCAGGGGTAACTTGGGACAGTCTGCCCTGTACAGCTTGTTGGTGCTGCCATTCAGCGATGGGGGTTCCTAGCGTCACACCCGCGACAGGGTTTTGTTTCAGAGGCCTCAGGGCACGCGCGGAAAGGTAGAAAAGGCGCATAACATCAAAATTAGTATTGGAGAAACGGGAAACCATGTAATATGGTTTTTGACAAAATATGTCAAACATTGACAAGTTGACCCTAGAGCAAGGAGTGAAATGCAGATTTGGCCGATTAGTCTCTCTGGGCTGTTAGATCATACGCACGAGCGTTCGCAAAAGGGCGTTAATTATAGTTTTCTTATCTTCGGTCCAGACTTCAATTTATCAAAAATCGAAATTTTACGGGGTAATTGAGGACAGTCTTTTCCTCATGTTTCAAGCAGCCCTAGCCTTCTAGGAGTTGACTGACCCGGTCCCTGACATAACTTAAACTTCGGATTTTACGCTGATGATGGAAAGAGATGCCTTGCTCTGAAGTTTTGTCTTCTGGTAATCCATATTTTGAAATTTTCAGAAAAAGCTAGGGAAGTGATTCTCACGTTTCGGTGTAGTTTCGTTTCTTCTGCCTCCTGTGCCCAAGCGAGCGCAGATATCGACATGGGGTTGGTTTCTGATGTTAGGGAGGGCCATTGCCCACTAAACGCACACATTTCGAAAAGTTCACGTTCGTTGGATTGGTCTACGTAGCGTTTGGAATACCCTAAATGTAACTTCCGTGATTATCCAAAGAGAACATACTCGAACTTTCCGCCCCCAGTGTGGCGGTGTGGTTCGAAAATTCTGCCAACTTTCGATGGGAATTCGAAGCTTGGCATCCCCGTAAACAAAACTAGTACATGTCTGGAATCCGACGTCTTTCGGACGTCCCGAAGAAGTCGGTTTTGGGAGCTCTTCGGGACCTCCCTAAACGTACTACAAATGAAGCTCTCTCGTACGTCGCGCGGGGACCTAGTGTGTGGTGCCAGAGTTCGCCGCCAGAGCGCGCCCTGGTCGCTCGTCCCAAAGTAGTCGGTTCTTGGAGCACTTCGGGACGTCCGAAACACGAGTGGATACGCGCAGGAAGATGCCGCAGCACCGCCGATCGGAGCGCCCCCAGCGGCAGTGGTGGGGACTGGCGCGGGGCACCGCGAGACTGTGCCGCCCCTGGCGGACGAAGGACTATGTGGGTGGGTCCGAACGGAAAAAGTGGAGAAAATATTTGTGCGGACATAACTGAGCTTCTTAAATAGTTATGTTGATTGGTGTTTGTGATTTTAATTTGTAATAGACCGCGTGAATAAGTTTACAGATGTTTAAGCCGATGAGGTGGTTTTCACATGTACATGAGACTTTTGTCACACACGTAACAAGTCGCTCCCTTCTTGGGCTCACTGCTTGCCTCTGTTGGATCCAGACCATGTCTGGAGCGCATGTGCCTGTACAAGGTTTTCTTGTGTTCATATGTAGCTGGACACCGGAGGCCAGACAAGAAATTTTTTTTATAGAGAAATGATCAAAGTAGTCTAAGGCAGCCAGTGTTGTTACTCACAGTGAACATGCTTCCTTTGAGTACATCTTCACAGGTTGACAGACAGAACAGAAATGACCGATAATCGCGCGCTTTTCCCTAACATTTGTTTTGCTACTTGCTTCTTTTGTTCTGCCAACTTAATTAGTTCGCTCCTTTTTCAAGCGGTGTTTTCCCTTCCCCGGGCCAGTTTGAAATTTCGCGTCTCGCGGTGCCCCGCGCCAGTCCCCACCACTGCCGCTGGGGGCGCTCCGATCGGCGGGGCCGCGGCATCTTCCTGCGCGTATCCACTCGTTCCGAAACGGTAGGTCTATGTGAGGTCTTTGGAAGGTCCCCCACCACACCCGTCGCAGCGTCCTGCGGCCATGTAGTTCCGAGTGTGTCCGCTAGAGCGCGCCTCGGGCCCACGCGATGCTCACCTGTTGTGCAGATGACAGTCGGCGCACTTTGGCGCGCACTGGGCTTGTGGCGTCGGATCCTTACTTCTATTTATTTTTCTGTTAACTATAGTAAATTCATTTCTCCAAAGAAAAGAAACCACGCACGAAGATGTTTAGTTCTCAGGTGCACCAATAAGAAGAATACTTCAAAGCCTGGTGCAGGCTTATTTCGTGTTTCAATCCAAATCAGAAAGTGCCGGTGTAAGTTAACCTACAATATTCTGTTACTTTGATACTCTTATTGTCAAAGTGTTTATTTTGTTCGTCATCTGATTTTATGCTTGAGAAATAGGCTCTTTGCGGAAACCTTGACCCACTGGAGTTGCCCAAGATTCTGGAACGATAACCTGCACCACTATGCAATTACATGTGGAACAAGAACTGACTCCTGTGCTTCAGTGTCAAATTAAGTGAATTTCCTGCGACAGAGCAAAGTAAGCATGACACCTTGGAATCAGTGCTAATTGAATTTCTTTCAGTCATTTTGGCTTATTGTTTAATCAAGGGGTGTTACAGTTATGGTTGCTGTATTTTCTTTTCAGTCCAACTGAGATTCCTCTTTTAAATGTTTTGTTTTTGAGTCCTGTCCACCATTTTTGTCTCCATATTTTCTGTTGTTCGTGACAAGTCCTATCGATTGATTTTTAATTTAAAAAGGTCAGTGAATAAATACATTTTTCCTAACAGTTTATCTGTGTCATATTCACATTCCTATACGCATTCACATTCATATCCGGAACAGTGGCGCACCCTAGCGGCAGGCCATCGAACTACGACACAGGTGCGCGCTCTAGCGGTCACCTTCGGAACTACATGGCCGCAGGGCGCTGCGACGGGTGGTGGGGGACCTCCGAAAGACCTCTCACAGACCTACCGTTTCCGACGTCCCGAAGTGCTCCCGAAAGAGACGTCCTGAAATGTAGCACGGCAGTACTTCTTTCGGATGCCTTTTTTGTTTCATAAGGTACTCCTTCCGTATTACATTTTGGGATGTACAGAGCTCCGGAATGGTAGTACGACAGTACTACTTTTGATAGTAGTTTTGTTTACGGGGATGTCTCGAGCTAATTTCAACTGAAGACTAATACGCCAGACTTCTTTTAAAGGTACTTGTGCTGCAACGAAAAATGTCCACTGTGTATTTAATTTCACTACACTAATATCGAAAAGGCAGCTCTGGACTTCTCCCCAAGCCAAACTTTTAACTTTCCATGACACAAGCCATCAAAGTAGAGTCCCTGGGATATATTTGCATGGGTCGCGGAAATTTAAGATGCTGTACACGGTCTCAAAGCGGGCTAGAGCAGCGGTTCTCAACCTTTTTCGTCTTGCGACCCCAAATTTGGGGCCAAAAAATTCCGCGACCCCCGGGAAAATTTTCGCGACCCCACGCGACCCCAACCCCCAAAAATCCCCCCCCCCCAAAAAAAAAAATAATAATAATAATATAAATCACAAGCCATTTTTGAAAAAAAATTATATAAACTTCTGAAAAAGAAAAATAGACATTTCTATATCAGGTTTATTGGGATCACCGTTACGATCAGTGGCTGCCTTGGGCCTGCACTTTGGAGACTATCTAGAAGAAGCGCAGTTCGGAATTCCTCGTTACCGCCACCCGTAGGTCACTCTCCACCTCAAGGCGGTTCCTATGTTTGTCCTTAATGCAGATCATATCGGAAAATGTCGACTCTGCTAAGTAGGTGGTCGCAAATGGCAGCAGAACCCGGATGGCTGCGGCAGAGACCCTTCCGAGAAGGATTTTCCCGCTTGCTCACGGTGCTTGCAGACCGCCAAACGTCCGTGCAGCGACAAACAAGCAGTGGGTTTTCCAGTTTCCGCGAATTTAAGTTCCCGGCAGTGCTTGGCCTGGCGGCCAGCCGGGAACTCCCCGCGACCCCAGGCGACCCCGGCCACCTCGCCGCGACCCCACAAAAATTTTTCGCGACCCCATTTGGGGTCGCGACCCCAAGGTTCAGAACCGCTGGGCTAGAGCATTATAAAATGGCGTGTATCAACAATTACCTGTAACTTCCGTGGCACCCTTTACCCAATGTTGCAGCAGCACTAGGTGAAAAAATTTTCCGCTGAAATGTCGGGCTTAGAGTATCATTTGACCCTGGAACGACTTTTAAGCCAAAGCAAGCCCGAGTCAGCCGTTAATGCCGATTTTCACACTTTGTAACTTCCGTGATAACGTAATTTCCGTGATCAAAACACCCACTAAAACGTATGGGAATACCTTATGGCTCATGTTTTTAGGAAGGTAGCACAAGGTCTTTACTATAAATACCATTGCCCGAGGGGGTAGCAACTCGCGTAATAGTCGGGTCACCTGCTCTGTAATAACAACGTAATAGCCGTAATGACGGCGTAATAACCGAAATAGTCGCGCAATATCGGTAATAATAACGTAATACACGTAATATTATCGTAATAGCCGCGTAATAGGTCAGAAATGCCCCTGTCAGGGAGTATTGACAGCTCCTGATGGCGTTGGCTATACTCCACGCACGGTTGTCGGCATTCCCCCAGAGTCGGGTGGAGGGGGTACACTGTGCGAAAAATGTAGGGTATTCTCCGTTAATTTATTAACAGGATTTGCCGTACTTAGAAGCACGGTGTTTACTGTACCTAGAGGTACAGCGTTTACTGTACCTGGAAGGACGGCGATCACCTTGTACAGTACACTTGTCAAGAGGCACTCATTTCATGACATCAAAGTCAGTTTAGACGATTTTGAAAATTTACTAAAACTTTTTGGAAATGGATTTAGCCCGAGATCTTTTCAACTTGACGTTACAAGTGCCGCCTTGAAATCCAATCTTGTAATATTTCTCAGCGGTTTGAGTGAATTTTCCAATTGGTCCAAATCAAGATCTTCTTACAGGAATGGATTTTGTCTCGACAAGAAAAAAAAATGTCAACGTATGTCATAGGTTTGGATGGAACATAAAAAGGCTATTCACCTACAAACTTGCAAAGATGGTCAAGAAATGACCTTCTTGGTACTTTTGAAGCTCAATAACGTTGTCATTCCCGTCCAAACCTATGAGATGTGTTGAAATTTTTTGTTTGTCTTGACGAGACGAATCCATTTCTGAAAGAAGATCTTGATTTGGACCACTTTGAAAATTCACTTGATTTGGACCTTCGAACAACCTTTAAAAATTACCAAAAAAGAAAAGAAAAACTGTGCACTGCAAATGTACAGCGGGATTTTTCATAACACGAGTATGTTGCAGGAAGCGGAAGCAACGTGAAAGATTTGGCGCTGTTTTTCAAAGCGTAATAACCGCGAAGCACAATAGTCCGTAATAGAACGTAATAGCCGCGTAATATACGTAATATCCCATCCATTACGCGTAATAGTCTCAAAACGTAATAGTCGGGCCGCGATTTTTGGGAGTTGCTACCCCCTCGCCATTGCCATAACTCTAGTATCATCCAGGACCCCAATAATCAGAAAAACTTAATTGGATATTTCTCACTTTCGGCAAATCAGAGACGCCAAAACTACCCCGGAACGTGAGAATCGCTCACCCGTTGATGTTAGATGCGGCAACGCTATCCACTGCGCTATCGATGAGATGAGAAGAGTGCGGTCCAGCGCAGCCTCTTGGCGGACTACTCAGGGTCAGGGGGATAGTCGGCTTGCATCGACAGCAGAGGCGCCAACATCTGAACCGAAAAACGGAAGCTCACCCTGAGTGGTCCGCCAAGATGCTGCGCCGGACCGCAGCTCTCCCACGAGGTCGGTAGCGCAGTGGTTAGCGTTGCCGCTTCTAGCCCCGATGTGTGCGTGTTCAAGACCCGTCGGGGTATCCTAATTTTACAACCGTTTCGGTTTTCTAAGTTGGTATCACTGACTTTGGGGCACTGACGCCACAGTTAAGAGGCCGTGTTTCGTAGCATGGCGTTATCCCCCTTTGGAGCGAGTTCTTTCTTGAGTCTTTCTAGTCGAAGTCAGCCATCATCGAGACGTATCTGCGAGATGTCTGGTCGCCCATCATTTTTACAGCGACGGGCAAAATTGTCACATCTAGAGGATCCGTCTTCCCGAGATGAAACGCCCATCGGAGAATTGCCGGGGACCACCCGCACTGAAAAAAGTTGTCGTAAATTTACGACATATTTGGCGATGAATGCTTCGTAATTTATAGAATGGCTCGTTTCATGGTCACAACGAAAAAGTCATAAATGAACAACTATGAACCTTTCATAATTTTGTTGAAAAAAGGGCTTGAAAATGCCCGAAAGGTATACGGATTTTATGAACCATTCATAAAATAATGAACCATTCATCGTTGAATTATTCCTAAATTTACGATTTTTCTATGGGAAAATACTATACAAGAATGGCTCGTACAAACATCTACGAAACATTCATAAATTTATGAATGATTCGTAAAGTTATGAAGTATTCATAGAAAAACATGAATCATTCGTAAAATTACGTATGGCTTGTGATGCTGTAACGTAAAAATTGTTGAATGAAACATTCGTTTTTGGATGTTTATGAGTTACTCGCGCTGCTCGCTGGGGGCTCCGCCCCCAGACCCCCGCATGTGTGGAGCGCGTGCCGGAGTATTTAGTAAGTCCGTGGTGACCAAAGGCAAATTTTCTAAGGAAGTAAATGTCCTGCTTCATTGAAAGCTCTATTTAACCGCTTTTGACCATATAATAAGGCTACTTTTACTGCCCAAATACATAGCTTGTATTGCATTGGCTACTGTGGCAGTCAATGGGTGCATACAAGGTCCGGAAAATATTGAAGACTGCTTTGACAAGGATAGAGGTGAAAGGAAAAAAACCTTAGGTCTCTACGACCACTCCTTGACCCCAAACATTTCCATGAGTGAGTGAGTGAGTGAGTCAGTCAGTCAGTCGGATTGGGGCTATATAGGTTCTTGATTGATTGATTGATGAGTGAGGGAGTCAGTCAGTCGGATTTTGGGGCTTTATAGGTGCTTGATGACAGTTGATGATTGATTTTGAGGATGTTGCCGGTGACGGGGACCCGATTGCGGCACAGTTTCGAAAACGTCTCGACCAGACCTACCGATGGGGCGAATAAAAATTTTTAGTCGGTCGGTCCCCTTTTTTGAAGATTGAGTGGATTTTCCCTTGTAGAACAAATGAGTTCCGAAATCTGGCTAGGACGGTTCCAGAATCTTCCTTTCGCCTCGGACAGTTCCTTTTTACCTTCGGACTTGGCCGTAGTGAGTCCGAGTCCGAAGCGGACAGTTCCGGCCTTGGCCGCAGGGCGGCTTTGCTTCTCGGACTGTCCGGCAGAGTCCGATCGGCACCGATCCGGAGTGTCCCTGCCGATGCATTCGCGGAAAGGCCCGCCGGCCGGGCTGGCAAGAGGAGCTCTGTGATTGGTCGCCGAGGAGGGGAGCGTTAATCCTTCGGCAACTCGGAAAGTTTTGGCCGCCTCGGCCGGCACGCCAAACGTCAGTCTCCAGCCGTCCTCCAAGGTGCACGCATCGCGTTTGGCCTGCGGCGCTCTGTCCTCTCGCTCCGCGCGCTGCGCAGAGTGCATGTTGGTTCCATGCGCTGCAGCCACGCGCTGCAAACGAGGCAGTTTGACGGAAAATGTGGTTCAGTGGGATGTGTTCGCTGCTGGTCGGAACGCCAGTGACTCCGCGCTTGCTGTAAGCATATCCACACTAAAGGGACGGGCCGTGAGAGGGTGAGAGGTGTGTTATTTTATTCGCCTCTCCCCGTTCACACTCGTCCCCAAAGTGCCGTCATCGGATATTAGATCGCACTGCTGGTTCAATACTTGTGATACGTGAACTTGGTTACGTTTCTTTTCCCGTGACGAACTTTATCTCGGAACCGCTTCCTTTAGAAAAACTTCAACCAAGTGTGCACGACGTTGTTAGAATGTCAGTTGTTACAACGTAGGTTCGGATTCATTGTGAGTAGCAGGAGATCAGTTTCCCAAACAAAGTTTTAGAACACAGGCCTATCAGTTATTTGTTGTTACAGTAATTAGTGTCCTTCATATGTGTAGTTGGTCAGGAAACTTCTGTTTTGCTTATCTCAAACCAACCCAAACCTTGGTTAACAACCAAATTTTCCCAAATACACTGTCAGCGCGCTTCAGAGCTTCTGCACAAGGAAGATGAGGTGAGGAGGGGACGGGGAAGGAGAGGAAGGGGGAAGGGGAGTGCTGGGGGGTGAGGGGAGGGACGTGGGCAGGCTGTATTCGGGGGAAGGGGGGGGGGGCTAGATCCTGTTCGGACAGTCCGAAATACTACCGCACGATTGTCTTGGACAGTCCGAAATCACGCGGATTTTCAATATTTCGACCCGATTCTGGAACTGTCCGATGCAGCTTTCCGGACTGTCCGCCATCCACATTACGGACTGTCCGCTACGGCCGGTTTTCGGACTCAATCTTTTTTACAAGGGTTGTTGAATTTAGGCCTATTTAATCGTTTTTGAGGATGTTGCCGGTGACGGAAAACCGATTGCGGCCCAGTTTCGGAAATGTCTCGACCAGACCTACCGATGGGGCGAATAAAAATTTTTAGTCGGTCGGTCCCCTTTTTTGAAGATTGAGTGGATTTTGTTGAATTTAGGCCTATTTAATCGTTTTTTGAGAATGTTGCCAGTGACGGGGACCCGATTGCGGCACAGTTTCGGAAATGTCTCGACCAGACCTACCGATGGGGCGAATAAAAATTTTTAGTCGGTCGGTCTCCTTTTTTGAAGATAGAGTGGATTTTGTTAAATTTAGGCCTATTTTATCGTTTTTGAAGATGTTGCCGGTGACGAGGACCCGATTGCGGCACAGATTCGGAAATGTCTCGACCAGACCTACCGATGGGGCGAATAAAAATTTTTAGTCGGTCGGTCCCCTTTTTCGAAGATTGAGTGGATTTTGTTGAATTTAGGCCTTTTTAATCGTTTTTTGAGGATGTTGCCAGTGACGGAGACCGGATTGCGGCACAGATTCGGAAATGTCTCGACCAGACCTACCGATGGGGCGAATAATAATTTTTAGTCGGTCGGTCCCCTTTTTTGAAGATTGAGTAGGTTTGCTCGGAAACGGTGAGAAATTTGTTCCCCTTTTTTGTAGATAAAGTAGGTTTTCTCGGAAACGGTGAGGACTTTTCAACTTTTGCGATTTTTCCCAATTTTCCCATAAAATTTGGAATCGAATGGAAAAAACCGCAAGTCTCTACGACCACTCCTTCACCCCAAACATTTCTATGAGTGAGTGAGTCAGTCAGTCAGTCGGATTGGGGCTATATAGGTTCTTGATTCATTTTTCGAACGAAGCATTCATAAAATAATGAGCGTTTATTTAAAAAAATGAATCATTTGTCGTGAAATTATTCGTAAAATTATGAATATAATGTGGGAAAATACTATACAAGAATGGTTCGTAATATTACGACTTTTTTTCTGACAGTGCGGGTACTCCCCGGGAACACCTAGGGAACCACCGGGGAACTACCGGGGAACTACCGGGGAACTACCGGGGAACACCCGGGGAATACCCGGAGAACACCCGGGGAACACCCGGGGAACGCCCGGGGAACACCCGGAGAAAACCCGGAGAACACCCGGAGAATACCCGGAGAACGCCCGGAGAACTCCCGGAGAACACCCGGAGAACTCCCGGAGAACACCCGGGGAACTCCCGGGGAACTCAATTTTCGCCGGAAAACCACCGGGGAACCGCCTTGAGCTGCGGAAATGGCCAGGGCAGCGCGCCATACCGATTCTTGGTGATGCGCACGGGTGCGGACTTTGGAGAAGGGCTGGAGTGCTGACGTGCGGCGGCGGCCGAGAATGTGCCTTTGTCACTCCACGTTCCGTCCGTTGTTTTGATCGGACGCCGACTTGGTTGGCACCTTTGGATTCGGAAAAGATCAACACGAACACTGTTCAAACTTTTTAGTTTAAAATTGTAGCTGCTAACTAACTAAGGGCGAGATGAACGGCGCGCACAGCGACGGAAAGGGGCTCCGCGTCGCGTTGGCGGGTGATTCCGTGCGTAGGGGGTCATTTTGGATGTACCAAATGTTCTTTTTTAAAGTTCAACTTTAGGGGCTAAATTTGGTGTAGATGGCATACTAGACCGTCCCTTATTTTTTCAAATTGAACCGAGACAAAAGTTCGTGGTGCCAAATTGTTCCATTTGGTGAGAAAACACCTCTGCCAAAGTTTGGTGGTGCTACGATATCGCATGGCCGAGCCTGAGGGGCCTAAGTGCAAATTTTAAAAATCGGCCGATTCCGGAATTTGAAAGTTGTCTTCCAAGTAAAGACGTCATTTTGATGCCCTTAGGGCGAAAATTTCAAGCGTTTTGCCGTATCTTGAACCGTTATGGCCGAAACGGCGCTCTGAACGCGCTCCGCCACCGCGCGGATCGCCGATCTGGACCCAACTACGACGCTTTTGGGCTGCACCGAGCCGCCCCGGAGGGCAGTGGATCGCTGCGTCGCTGTCAGCACCTTCCCTAAACATGTATCTGAACTATCTCTGAAAATTCCAATGTGGTTAGTGGGATTACTCAATAGGAAAATGCTGAAATATGCCCTCAAAGTGTCAAATTTAGCCATTTTAGCATTTTTCGCGTGTTTTGGTGTAAAATTTGGTCTTTACCACATCTGTATTGAAATCTAACCTACCAATTACTATGCAATTAGTCAAACACATGTTTTGAGAAGGTGCTGACAGCGACGCAGCGATCCACTGCCCTCCGGGGCGGCTCGGTGCAGCCCAAAAGCGTCGTAGTTGGGTCCAGATCGGCGATCCGCGCGGTGGCGGAGCGCGTTCAGAGCGCCGTTCCGGCCATAACGGTTCGAGCTACGGCAAAACGCTTGAAATTTTTGCCCTGCGGGCATCAAAATGACGTATTTACTTGGAAGACAACTTTCAAATTCCGAAATCAGCCGATTTTTGAAATTTGCACTTAGGCCCCTCAGGCTCGGCCATGCGATATCGTAGCGCCACCAAACTTTGGCAGAGGTGTTTTCTCACCAAATGGAACAATTTGGCACCACGAACTTTTGTCTCGGTTCAATTTGAAAAAATAAGGGACGGTCTAAATGGCATACCTAGTACCCCACAGTACCCCTCTGAGCGTGGCAGCGCTACAAGTTGACTTTTTTTTTTCACTCCCTATGAAATACGGCTGAATTTACAGAAATAATGACGGAATTTACAGATTACGGAATTTACAAAGCGAAGTTTTTAGTCTCCTGAACCGCTGGGTTACAAGATAGGTAAAAACTGTTGACGGTGTCATTTTCAGCATCCAAAATAGCATTTTTCAGCGAAGGTTGTGGGAACTTTCTCCCTCAGATGGAGGAGCTACGGCCCGAAACGGAATTTACATCTATTTTTACACCCTTACCGTTTTGAACTCTTCTGACGGCCTGGAAGCGTCGTTTGACCGCCCCAGGTCCCGTGGGCACGGGCTTCTGGAAGTGTTTTTTATGTTCTTTCGATCCCAAGTGGTCGCGAGTTTCTAAAATGAAAAGGAACCCCAGTAGACCGTCATTTGTAAAAACAGCAAAGGTCACATGGTCACACGGTGGACATTTTCCCAAAGGCTGTTTCGGGTTCAACAAGTGATGATACAAAGGTCACCCTCCGTAATTTTGTGAAGAATAAGTCAGGGGAGAGAGTGAAATAGCCAGTTTTCTTTTGATGTGGCTGACTCATATACTACAGCATGGTAATGTTGTCTTATAGGTGTTGGTGACCATGACGGAACTTACAAAACGACACTTTAGCAGCTTACGAAACCCAGATAAACAAAAGTTAGATCGACTTATCCACATGAGGACATGGTCTTCGCTTAGTGAAACAAATTTGAATTGCCCAAGGTACCAAATCAACCTCAGTTCAGGCGCAAGGCCCCGGTGACCTGAAATGACCCCCTACGCACGGAATCACCCTGGCCTGGCTCAGGTCCGGGCGCGGGCGGCCTCACACGGATAGGAGGCTGCCTGCCGCCTGCCGCCGGCTCGCATCTTATCCGCAGCCACCAGGCACGCAGGGAGCCGTCGCGCAAGATTTGTTGGGAGTTAAGATTTTGATAAACGAACTTGATCAGTACACGCATTGGCCCTTTCTGAATCTAAAGGTGCCAACCAAATTAGTGTCTGATCAAACTTACGGGCGCAGAGTGGTAGCAGAGTCGCCGGAGTCGCAAAGGCGGCATTCCGTTGACACTCTAGAGCAGCGGTTCCCAACCCTGGGGTCGCGACCCCAAATCATGCATGACTTTGTTACGGAGTGCGATTATCTGCCTTCGTTTGGGAGCAGTACTGCCGCAAAGTTGATCAAAACGGTCATTAATGTCATTGAAAATTCGTGTTTTGGGCTGATTTTAAGCATCCACTGCGTCTGATCCGAGGCGGTATTTCGTCCTATCAGACGCAGTGGGTGCTTAAAGTCAGCCCAAAACACGAATTTTCAAAGACAGTTGTGACCGTTTTGATCAACTTTGAGACAATACTGCTTCCGAAAAGGCGGACTGTCGCACTCTGCATCAAAGGCATGCTAAAGAAGGGGTCGCGTGGGGTCGCGAAAATTAGAGTCTAGGGTGCCCTTTTCGCAAAGTGCCGAGTTGCGGAGCACTCAATGGTGGACGGATAGGCAAGGCTGCCTGCTGAGCCGTTCATTTTTTATCCCTTGGTCAGGCTTTGAGAGCGGTAACTCACGCCATTCTTCCGCTGAAAAAGATGTGAAGCACCTGCTGCGCTGGTTAGGGTAGGCAAGCCAGGTCGACGTGCATGCCGACCACGTGACAACGCGTGTCGTGTCGACAGCGCGACGGAGCCCCTTTCCATCGCTGTGCGCGCCGTTCATCTCGCCCTTAGTTAGTTAGCAGCTACAATTTTAAACTAAAAAGTTTGAACAGTGTTCGTGTTGATCCTTTCCGAATCCAAAGGTGCCAACCAAGTCGGCGTCCGATCAAAACAACGGACGGAACGTGGAGTCAGAGTGACAAAGGCACATTCTCGGCCGCCGCCGCACGTCAGCTCTCCAGCCCTTCTCCAAAGTCCGCACCCGTGCGCATCACCAAGAATCGGTATGGCGCGCTGCCCTGGCCATTTCCGCAGCTCAATGCGGTTCCCCGGTGGTTTTCCGGCGAAAATTGAGTTCTCCGGGAGTTCCCCGGGTGTTCCCCGGGTGTTCCCCGGGTGTTCTCCGGGTGTTCCCCGGGTGTTCTCCGGGTATTCCCCGGGTGTTCCCCGGTAGTTCCCCGGTAGTTCCCCGGTAGTTCCCCGGTAGTTCCCCGGTAGTTCCCCGGTACCGTAAGCCGGGGTAATATGAGACAATTTCGGGGTAATATGAGACGGAGTTTGGTTTGCGTAAAATTCACTCTGAGCTCGCTATTCGGCCACAAAGAGAGCCACTGCTCTAAAAAGTTAATTCCTCTTTGTTGGTAACATTTTGCGCCGTGAAGTTTGACAGGGATAAGTCATCAAATGCCACGAGCATTATAATTCTAACGATAAAAATCATGCGTCTCATATTACCCCGAAATTGTCTCATTTTACCCCGGCCTACGGTAGTTCCCTAGGTGTTCCCGGGGAGTACCCGGTTGGCCCCCGGCAGTTCTCCGATGGGCGTTTCATCTCGGGTTTCCCGCCGGTATTTGATACCCGCAGTACATTCCTTTGCCATTCAAACGAATTGTGCGAGGGAAAACTGGTTACGCATCGCCGGGAATCGAACCCCCGCCGAACCCGTCTTACTATCCAGCCTCCAGGCACGGAACCAACTGAGCCACCGTGACAACTGAGGAGCAGGTTGTCGCAGCCTCAAAGTGTTGCGACAGCATCATAATGTCTTTCTGGAGCCGCCCCATGTGTTGGGCGCATGTTGAGGAGGGAGTATTCTTGTGGAAATATCCATATTTGGTTTTGTTTTATCACATTGATTCTATTAAATATTTTCTAAGAGATGCTCAAGAAAACTTTCTTGGCTTAAGAATAGCTAAAGCAAGATTACAATTCAAGAACGAGACAGACGATTTTAGCCAAGTAATTTGTCAGGACCGTCAAACTTAAAATTTGCGTTGATTCAAGCTGAACTGTGTGTCAGATCAATACAAATATCCTAATGGTAAGACAGCTTTTGCATTCATTCAACTCAAGCTATTTCAAGAATATTTTTACTTCATTTAATGCAGAAATATACTTCGACTTTTCAATGCAAAAATTTACTTGCATCAATGCAGTTTTACTTGATTCAAGAAAACATTTTCCTGGGTGTAGGTGTACGACAAACCGCGTGTCAGCGAAACTGGCCTCGCTCCGCTACGCCAGTTACGCCCATCCCCGCCTGGTCTGGTCCGAAAGTGCTTCTTTTGGGATGAGATATAGGTTTGAGAGCAAATTAGGTATTATTTTCGTGATCAGAACATCGGAAACTGCCAGGATTAATGTAAAACGTGACATCAAAATTTTGGCCCGAAATGGACTAATTTGGAGTAGGAACATACACTACTGCCGCTCAAAATTAGCGGCTCCTTTTTGGCCCGTCCCGTTTATTTTTAGTAAAAAAAAATGACGGAGGGACGGGCATATAGTATGATCCCTGCTGTGCGTCCGTCCGTCCGTTCGTCCAAGGACATCCCGTGGTCCGATCTTGACCAAATTTGGCATGCAGCCTCCTTGAGGACCCTAAGAACCGCCGCTGCTGCAGTTGAGCGATTCTCACGTTCCGGGGTAGTTTTGGCGTCTCTGATTTGCCGAAAGTGAGAAATATCCAATTAAGTTTTTCTGATTATTGGGGTCCTGAATGATACTAGAGTTATGGCAATGGTATTTATAGTAAAGACCTTGTGCTACCTTCCTAAAAACATGAGCCATA
Source organism: Thrips palmi (assembly GCF_012932325.1). Taxonomy (NCBI): domain Eukaryota; kingdom Metazoa; phylum Arthropoda; class Insecta; order Thysanoptera; family Thripidae; genus Thrips; species Thrips palmi. Next base: position 986,362 of record NW_023144632.1, on the reverse strand, counting down.
AGGTATTCCCATACGTTTTAGTGGGTGTTTTGATCACGGAAATTACGTTATCACGGAAGTTACAAAGTGTGAAAATCGGCTTTAACGGCTGACTCGGGCTTGCTGTGGCTTAAAAGTCGTTCCATGGTCAAATGATACTCTAAGCCCGACATTTAAGCGGAAAAATTTTTTCACCTAGTGCTGCTGCAACATTGGGTAAAGGGTGCCACGGAAGTTACAGGTAATTGTTGATACACGCCATTTTATAATGCTCTAGCCCGCTTTGAGACCGTGTACAGCATCTTAGATTTCCGCGACCCATGCAATTATTTCCCAGGGACTCCACTTTGATGGCTTGTGTCATGGAAAGTTAAAAGTTTGGCTTGGGGAGAAGTCCAGAGCTGCCTTTTCGAAATTTGTGTAGTTAAATTGAATATACGGAGGACATTTATCGTTGCAGCATAAGTACCTTTGAAAGAAGTCTGGCGTATTGGTCTTCGGTTGAAATTAGCTCGAGACATGCCAAGCTTCGAATCCCCATCGACAGTTGGCAGCATTTTCGAACCACACCGCCACACTGGGGGTGGAAAGTTCGAGTATGTTCTGTTTGGACAATCACGGAAGTTACATTTAGGGTATTCCAAACGCTACGTAGACCAATCCAACGAAGGTGAACTTTTCGAAATGTGTGCGTTTAGTGGGCAATGGCCCTCCCTAACATCAGAAACCAATCCCATGTCGATATCTGCGCTCGTTTGGGCACAGGAGTCAGAAGAAACGAAACTACCCCGAAACGTGAGAATCGCTCAGGTGCATCATGGTCTACATGGGGTTGAAGTGGATTTCGGCAACAGCTAGCAGGTCATGTAGGGGTATTTTTGGAATCAGGGCGACGAGAAAAAAACCAACGGTGCCAGTTTCAAGTGAATCGGAGAAGTTTGGACCCGGGTTCAAATCCCAGTGGGGTATATTTTCAACATTCTTTTTACTCGAGTTTTTGCATTGTTTCTGATGTTTTTGAGGGTGCTGACGGAACTGCGTGGTTGTTGAACCGAACTACCTGAGTGTTAACTCCCGACTCCCGAACGGCGGCGAAACTACGTGTTTGTTGGTCTCGGTGCACAAACTATGTGAGTGTTGAAACCGGAAATCAAACTACGTGTTTGTAATTAAGAGGTATCGAGTTCTCCGCATCTAGTATCAGGGTTCAAAACCTGATTTCACGATCGAAAGGAAGTCACGTTTGTCCCCGGCGCAACAGTACGGTTTACCTTAGTTCTCGGCCTCGGTCCCATGGGCAATGTTGGGGAGGAGATGCTGATGTGTGCTGATGTAGATGTGCGGTGAGGTGGGCTCTCTTGCCTGCTGCTCTGCCTGCACCATATTGTCCGCGCTGCTTGCAGGGATATAACTAACGTAAGCTGGAGTATAACTTGCGATACTCTTGAGGGAACCCGAGAGACCAAAAACCGAGCTCAGAAGGCTATACTTCAAAAATACAATTCCTGTTTCTTGTTGATATTATTGCGAGACACGCAGTTCAACAGGAAAAAGAAATCAGATAAAATTTGAGTTACAAAAGGATCACGAGTCTCATGTTACCCTTCTGTCTAAGGCCGTGCACTTTCAAACAAAGTATAAAGTTATTCTCCGCCCTTGTAAATACAGAGTTAGTAAGCAGTCTCCACACCCCACGTTTGCCACGTGGCAGCAGACACGGCTTCTCTGAGACACTCCTCGTGTGAAGCGTGCAAACTGCACCTGCAAGTGCGACGACTGCATATTCAACACCTCCGCATTTCATGTGTTGAGACCTCCTGACCAGGGATGATACCCAAACCGAAAATATACGAGGGCCGTTACGACAACAGTTTGCACACTGAAACTCAAAAAGTGTAGCACCGGGAACCAAGGGAACAGCTTTTCCTTGTTGATCAAGGCGTACCGGAGTTTTGATCCCATATCGGTCAAGTCCCAATTCCGCTTCCCTGAGTTTTGTTGATTTAGGCCCCAAATAGAACAAAACTCAGCACTGTTAAGAGAAGTCGTTATTTTACAACAATAATCCCAACAATTAGTGTTGTAATTTTACAAACTAAAATTAGTAAAATAACTACAAGATTCATGAAATGAACAATTGTCATATTTTCGAGAAACTTTACTCATAAATTTAGGAATAAATTCGTAATTTTACAGTGAAATCTTAATGTTACTGACGAAAGATCGTAGTTTTACTGATAAAATCGTTATCTTACGACTATTCTCATTTATTCACGCGAAACTTGTTTTGTTACAAATCATGCTTCCTTTTTATGAATAGTTGCCTGTTGAATCTGTACCACAAACTGCACTGTTTTTTTTTAAAGTATATTGTAAATTGACAAATTGCTCATCATTTCACAAACTGCTTCTTAAATTTACAGGTGAAATCGTTAATTTACAAGTATGATTGTAAAAGCAAGTCTGAAAAAATGCGTTTCCGTCCGTTGTTTCCTTACTATATAGGAAGAAATGATGCCTGAAACGACCAAAATTTGAGGATTAAGTTTGTAAGTTTAAGGGGGGACATCACTCCAAAAACAGTGCTTTTGTAAACACGTCATAAAAACCAAACGGAAAGAGGAGAATTGTTCATATTTTAACAGATAAAGCATAAAACAACACTATGTCAATCCGCCAGGGCAGTACAGCGCTTTCGTTCAAAACACATTTTTGAGTGTTAGGTTAGACCATTTCGCACGGTTGCAGCGCTGGACGCCAAACGGTTTGACCTAGAACATTGAAATTTGATGACAGCCTTCCTGAGATGTCTGGCTATGGTGGGTACCTCAATCACATTTCAAAAATCATTTTAAGTTGAATTTGTTACATGCCAAAAAAAATTGTTCAATTTTTTGGGTCAAAATTGTTTAATTTTGAACGTTAAAAAAATATTAAAAATTGACCAATGCAAATTATTTTGCTACTCACCATAGCGGCATGTCGTAGGAGCTTCCATGCTAAATCTCCCCGCTGTAGCTCAAAAACTGCGCCCTAGAGGCCTGCAACCGTTTGCAATTTCATGTTCCGAGAAAAACGCGATCAAAGTTGTGGAAACTGGGCTTTTCCCCTATGCATGTTTGCGGCGCACAACCTACTAAAACTGCAATTTTTTGAATTCCGGAATTCAGTTTTCACCATTCGACGCAGAAAAGAATGGTCTATAATATAAACTAATGAAAAAAAGTTGCAATTTTTGATCACTTTGGAGTGACTTAAGAATATTTTTGTAAATTGACGAAAAAAAGATGGATTATCAGATCGTTTTTGAAATTTACGAGCAGTTCGTGGTACAGATTTAAGGGGGCAGTCTCGTCCCTGTACCCTTTTTTAGGGGGGTTTCCCCCCTCTTTTGATGACGATTATTTTTAAATATACCTCTTAGAGACAAACGGTAAAAACCAAATGAAAAAACGGAATTTTTACAACATTTTCAAAAAAAAAATTATTTCTTTTGTGTTCAGTTGTAAGGGAGTTATAGGGAATGCAACAAAAGCCGACAAAACATACAAAATTTCACTGCGCGACATTTTTCTCCGGAAGTTCTTAACTTTTTGGCAATCGGTTTAAGGCGTCTTGAAGATGAAAAAATCATGTTTACTTTAACCTACAATCGTCCATATAGCCCAAGGATTACACTTTTTAAAACGTAACCAAAAATCTATACAAACTTAGGAACGGTTTTAATTTGGGTTTTCCTTGGGCTACATGGACTCCGCATCGCAGGGAAGTTGACCATTCAGGCACAGGGGCCGTGCCCAACGCCTTGCTTCCCGTGCCTTTCGTGGAGCGTCCTTGGAGCGTAAGAGAGAAAGGGGCACCTAGTGACACTTTTCGGAGTGTTCACTCAACGTTTCAGTTTCTGACCAAATAGTTAATTTTTGGAATAGAGCACATCAATTGAACCTTCGACTTAAGGGGGCAATACACTGAAAATGGCCAAAAACTGACTTGTGCGATTGCTTCCATACGCGATGTTGAGCGTTGTTCAAACTTTTCATGTGTCAAGACCTTACAAAAAGAAGCATTTTAAGCTCAGAATGGCGTCGCTCGGACGTCAGAGAGCGGAGCAGTGCCAAGCCCAATAAAATTCTCGTCAAAAGTCGAACTGGCGGGCGTCCCTCGATTCGTTGCATCCAAAATTTGGGTGAGGATCATTTTATCACCCAACTTTAGAAGTTAAAGTAAACCTGCCCAAAATTAGGTATGGAAAACTTTTCATCATCAGCGAGACTCACCTCTTTTGCTTTTAAAGTCTTTGGTAACATCTTATCGTAAAAAATTGTACTTTGCTTAAAAGTTTTAACAGAAGGTAACAGGTGTAAGAACACGTTTTGTGGGTGAACAAAAAAAGGTCAAGGATGCATATAAGGGTGGGTCGAAAATCCCAGAATTAAACCGCGTATGGTTTTGTTTGCAGTTGACCACATTAGAAAAGAGATCTAACAATGCCGGTGTCTGGTGACGTCACCTTCCATCTCTTTGGAAGCTCCAAACTTGGGTCTAACAGTGAAAAATGGCACTTTTGGCCCTACAGGGACCAAACCATGGATCGCCCAGGATGCGGCTGTCTCGCGATGGGTGCGGAATATGTTCCTTAATATCCCTGCAAAATCTGGGCGATGTTGCTCAACATCTTGGTTAAGCCCGGACACTTGTTTTAACGCTAAAACAAAGTTGCAAACCACTAAAAATTGGATTTAAGGGTCTATTGTTTGCTCTAAGGTCCCATATACGTATATGAATGGGAGGGGCTCAAAAAATGAAATTTTTTGGTATATGTAACTTTTGTGATCGGACGAAAATTGTTGCCAGGGCGAAACTTAACACATTTCAGCAAAAGCTCGAAAACACCAAAAAGTAATCTAAAGGAGAATATGTATTGCCTGTGGGTCCAATATGATCGTACTGTTCGAAAGATCTGAAAAAAATGCAAAATTTTGGTATTTAAAGTTTTATGATTGGACAAAAACTCGATTTGTTGTTAATTATAGAAGAAAGTGTAAGCGTTCGTCGGGCCATCTCTTGCCCAACTAGGGCTTTGCTTCGCTTTGCTTGTGAATTATTTTGCAACAATTCGAGTTTTTGTCCAATCACAAAACTTTATATACCAAAATGTTGCATTTTTTTTTTTGGATCCTTCGAACAGTACGATCATATTGGAGCCACAGGCAATACTTATTCTCCTAAAGATCACTTTTTAGTGTTTTTGAGCTTTTGCTGAAATGTGTTGTTTCGCCCTGGCAACAATTTTCGTCCGATCACAAAGTTACATATACCAAAAAATTGCATTTTTTGAGCTCTTTCCATTTATATAAGTATTTGGGACCTTACAGCAAACAAAAGACCCTTAAATCCAATTTTTGGTGTTTTGCAACTTTGTTTTAGCGTTAAAACAAGTGTCCGGGCTTAACCAAGATGTTGAGCCACTTTACCCAGACTTTGCAGGGATATTAAGGATTATATTCCGCACCCATCGCGAGATAGCCGCATCCTGGGCGATCCATGGTTTGGTCCCTGTAGGGCCAAAAGTGCCATTTTTCACTGTTAGACCCAAGTTTGGAGCCTCCAAAGAGATGGAAGGTGACGTCACCAGACACCGGCATTGTGGGATCTCTTTACTAATGTGGTCAACTGCAAACAAAACCATACGCCGTTTAATTCTGGGATTTTCGACCCACCCTAATGCATATATTGAGTGGGGTTGATCATTTTTACTGAACACATACACATGGCGAATCCTCGATGGATGGCTCTCAATAAAATGGAATGGAAGAAAACGAACGACTCAGTATCACAAGAAACTCAGAAAGAAGGCTATGACCTTCTTGTTCACCCTTTCTTCAAGGCCATTGCCGATAATGAAGGAAAAGTGGTTGTATTGTGGAATTTCGTAAAAGGCCACGGTTGAATGGACGGCCTTTGAGACAGCGGAACAGTCCTGGAAATACAAGGTACGTCATGTTATAGAAGGTACGGAGTTGGGGTAATTTTAGGACACGGTGTAAAAATGGGAAAGCCGGTTTTTTGGTCTTGGACTCTTTACAGTCCAAATGTTAGTTTCACAATTTAAAACATCATATTTGCTAGAGCGTGTGTTGTGTGTCCAAAGTAACAAATCTTGAACAAGAAACACTGTTCCATTTCTACCCTGTGTCCTAAAATTACTCTTCCTGATCCAAGTTTACCTTAACTGTGGAAAGGAAAGAATGTGGAAAGAATCTCTTGCAATTACATTGTGAATTTGTTCAAAAGGAAACAATATAAACAAACGAATGCATGTCAGTCAGGCAGCACTTCTTTACGAACAAAAGAACCCACCATGAAACTGACTGTGACGTCCGCGAGTCCGCAGAAGATAAGGGTTGGTGATGTGATAGCCTTCAGGTTGTAAGATGGGGGGTCAGGGGATCCGTACAGCTCGACGTTCCTAGCCCTTCCGAAATCGTACTTCCGAAACTCGCCATCTGCAAAGATGCGAAATTCGAGAAAGGAATGGTGACGTCACACATTCACTGATAACCCTCAGTATTCCAGGCAACCTAAAAAAACATTCTAAAATGCTGCAACAGGTTTCTGAGTATACCGAGCACGTGGAAATTCTTCATGGCATATGCAATTAAAATAATGGAATGATAGAATAAAAATGGTATTGATTTTGAATTGGGTTCATACTTCTAGCCTAACAGGGCATTTGAGCAATAGAGAACAGGCAAATTCAAACACCGCCATGGGAGAAGAAAAGATTACCTCTTTCGATGCTTTGGGCAAAATGCGCACATTGACGTATTGAAGCTCCAGATGGAAATCTGATGGTGAGTGCACGTAGCAGTTTCTGTAATAAGACATCGTTTAGTAATGCAGTCTCATTTCAGAAAAGATTTTCTATTTTCCAGAAAAATAAAATGGTGAGAATATTTCTGATGTATTTCGGGAAAAAAAAGAAAGATTGGAAATACAGGGTGAGTTTTTTCAATGTGTCAATAATTTGGAGGTAGCTTGGGCACCCCGAGAGGTTCTTTTTTCCCTAATGAACTAGTGGGCGCAAACGACTAGGTACGGAGAAAATTGATATTTAGAAATGGGCATTTGCACCTGCCAGATAGCCACCTGCGGTCACTGAGGGTCACGTAACCTCACGAGAGGATGTCGTGGGTCTTGCGGGGATGCAACGAAGGTCGCAGGGGTGGGGCGGACCTTTCAATAGTCATTTCAGAGGGGTTGCCGAGGGTCTTAATTGGCTGACGCAGTGGCCTGCGTAACAGTGGATCTCGCGGCTGTCTTCACGAAGGTGGCAGGACTCCACGGTTTCTCCGTAAAGTCAGTGGCACTCCCTCGAGTACTGCGAATCCCATGACACCCACTCGTGAGGATCCGCCACCCTCAGTGGCGGCGGGAGTAGGGTGGTCCAAAAAAAATTGAAGTTGCTCGGATCGTCCAACGCCGCCCGGATTTGGAATCTACATCGAAAAATATGTAATAGGTGTTTTTTCCGTTTTCGAAAAAAATGAATTTCAGGACCTCCGCAGAGCCCTCAAAGTTTTTAACAGTGCTATTATTAGGAAAAAATCATAACTTGGTCATTTTTTGACCGATTTTCAAAAACGAAACGGAGATTTGTTCGTTTTTGAATGCTTATTACGAAAAAAAATATGGCCAACCCTCTTTTTTAGTTTGTCTAACTTTCAGGGGCAAAAAATGACTAAATTTCGGCCCAAATTGGCAATAGTTTCGGTTTGTAGGCCGCTTCAGCCACTCTAAGTCCACCCTGTCAGCATGGCGGGGTGCCTCCACCACAAGGCAAGCCCCATGAACAGAATTGGTATGCCGGGTGCACTTTGCCTTCCTTCCAGGGGCATCAAATTGTGGATTTTTTCGAAAATCTATCAATAGTGATGTCTCTTGGGGCCTCTGGACACTCAGATGGGCACCCTTTCACACGGTTCGGTACCCGCACTACGTAAAAAGTACAAAAAATAGGAACGGACTGTTGAGGACCTCATGCCTACCTCTCAGGACCAAAAAAACGTAAACATTCAGAAAATTCCTTCATTTTGATGGCTTTTCTTGTGGCCTTGCGTGGTTTGCGGTCCCTCGCGTCAGCAACGTCCATTACGCTCATATCACGTATTGTGGGTATCAACCCGTGTGAAAGTGTGCCCATCTGAGTGCCCAGAGGCCCCAAGAGACATCCCTATTAATAGATTTTCGAAAAAATCCACAATTTGATGCCCCTGGGAGGTAGGCAAATTGCACTCGGCGTCCCAATTCTGTTCATGGGGCTTGCCTTGTGGTGGAAGCACCCCGCCATGCTGACAGGGTGGACTTGGAGTGGCTGTAGCGGCCTACAAACTTAAACTATTGCCAATTTGGGCCAAAATTTAGTCATTTTTTGCCCCTGAAAGTTAGACAAACCAAAAAGAGGGTTGGGCATATTTTTTTTCGTAAAAAGCATTCAAAAACGAACAAATCCCTGTTTCGTTTTTGAAAATCGGTCAAAAAATGACCAAGTTACGATTTTTTCCTATTTATAGCACTGTCAAAAACTTTAAGGGCTCTGCGGAGGTCCTAAAAATCATTTTTTCGAAAAAGGAAAAAACACGTATTTCATATTTTTCGATGTAGAATCTAAATCCGGGCGGCGTTGGACGATCCGAGCAACTTTACTTTTTTTTGGACCACCCTAGGCGGGAGCCTACCTCGTGGGCAAGAAGTTAAATTACAAAACACGTATTATCTCAGCAACTAGACGTTTGCGCTCACTAGTTTACTGGCGAAAAATGATTCGCTAGGGGTGCCTAAGCTTCCTACAAATTATTGACACATCGAAAAAACTCACCCTGTATTGACCAAACCGATTATTCAGGTGTTTTAGGGCAAAATTTGTAGTTGACGCCTTTTTTCAGGTTATCCAGGGATGAAAGAACTTGATTCAAAGGCGCCCAAATTTGGTTGAGGAAACTTTCCTCTCCCGTAATTACGTATTAAGCCTCTCAGAGGCTTAACACCGAAGACTTACACCAAAGACTTACACCATAGAAACCATATTTTCAACGTTTCCAATCTTTCAAGGGCCTAGGGAACAGTTCCGAAGTACTTCGGAACTATTTTCAATCTTTCCGGAAATATTTCCGGACCCCGAATCTCTATTTTAGAAGCTTGACATCACAGGACTTGACAAAATGTCACGCTGTAAATCAGCCGTAAATTACCTCCATTCCCATTCCAACGGGCGTGACACAATGCTCTAGGCAGCGTGATATTTTGTCACGATCCTTTCAGCGCAATGTCCCGCTCCCGGAATGACAGTGATAGACCTAACAGGGTTTGACAAAAGTCAGGAATCAGTGGTACGTACGTCACTGCCTAAATAACTGTTCTTTCCCGCAAAGAAGTCCGAGAGCATCCTGCAGACTGGCGCGAAGATGGCGTTGCGTTTTGTCGCAGGACAAATAGTGGTCAGGGATACATCCGAAAATGGCATCTTGTCGTTTATGGCGTGTTCTCCGGTGACATCCTGGAAAACAGCTTCGTTGAAGAGACAGAACCTGCTGAAACCTTATGCACACTCTCATACCACGAATGTGACATCACGTTGAAACGAACGTGACAAAATGTAACGTACTTTTCCAGCGTTGCGACACATTCGTTTGAATGTGAACAAGCTGACTTTTGGCCGATTCACACCCAAACGAATGTGACATTTTGTCACGTTCGTTTCAACGTGATGTCACGTTTCTGGAATGAGAGTGCATTCACTGAGCAGACAATCGTGGTCCATGCCGCGAGGTTGTGTGGCCAATAGTCTAAAAGATTTGACCTCGTTTCGTAGCGTAGTCATCGCACTACGAAGCGCAAACGTGTCCAACGTTGCCGATACCCTTTCGTTTAACATGGCACGAACGAGGCAGATTTCGCCTGGGTGGAGACGAGACTGGCATCCACCGCTTTACTATACACCTAGTCGGTCAAGTCCGTGTCCACACCACGCTTGCGGCATTGGCCGCATTTGTGTTTTCAGTGTTGTAAATTCACTAAATTAGGTTTAGAGTGTAAGATACACTCTCAGACGATTACTGACACGGTAAAAACGGAACCTGGTTTTCCCAGGAAGCCTATGGTAGAGACATAGGTGATTTCCAGGCAGTTCCTGGGAAAACCAGGTTCCGTTTTTACCGTGGACTATTTCTCATTAGCAGACGTATTTCTGTAAGTGACCATAATACTTAGTATTTCGTTCTTTAATACTTGAAAAATTATTTTTAATTTACTTAGAAAACAGTTATATATAAGTTCAGTAATTAGAAATTGCCAAGTAATACTGAGAACAAAAACTAGGTATTTTGGTTGCTTACTGAAATGCGTGTGCTAATGAGAAAAAGGGAGTAAACGGCTGAGAGCGGACGGACGCACCTTGAGTCGATTGGTAAATGCGGGGAACGTTTCCATCACGACTTTGGCCATACGATGCAAGCCAGCCGGGTTCTTGAAGAAACCCGCCGGACCGAAGAAAACGTTGGCTATAATCTTTGCATTATACTCCGGACGTTCGGACAGCAGCACCATGGTGGCACTGCAGCTCATGGAGAACGACAGAGCAAAGAGGCGTGCGCGCCCCGTGGCGTTGAGCACGTAGTCTATCATGGCGGCCTGATCCAGGATGCCGTTCTCATGCCAGCTGGAACAAGTGAAGCAAACGATGGCATACCTGTCGAAGACACGGAGAATCCAAACGCTATGAGAATAGCATCAATTGGTGAAATGCAAAAGCATTGCACATGAAGTGCAATGCCACCCTATTCCCATGCATTAGCATGGGGCCTTTTCGGAATGCAATGCATTGCACGTAAGGTGCAATATGCACTGCAGGAAATAACCACAACAAGAGTACACAAATTTCTGGCAAATTTTTTATCAGGTTTTTATTGTACTTTCGAAGTACAACAATTGTTGTACAAAGTACAATGAAACCGGCATGACGAGTGATGGGCAGTGCAGGCGTCGTTGTGGTTTGTACAATTCTCGTTGTACTTTCTACAATCCCTGTTGTACTTTTATTGTACAGTTTTTGTTGTACATTTGTTGTACTATTCACACTTTTTCTTGCAGTGTGGCTATCGCATTGCACGTATGGTTGCGATATCTCAGCTGCATTGCACCTAGGGATGGTAAAATACCGGTATTTTATATTTTGGTATTTTACATCGGTTTTAAACCGAATAAAATACTGAAACATACTGGTATAAAACCGTAAAATACCAAGAAATTCAGAGTTCTCGGTTTAATACCGGGTTAAAACCGTATTATACCGTAAAATACCGACCAATAAAATACCGGAGCCATCCCTAATTGCACCATACGTGCTATACTCATAGCGTTTGGAATCTCAGTGGAGTTACCAGTGGATCGGCAGCGCGCATGTGATCCGTCACTGTTATAAACTCCGTCCTTCGATATGGTGAATATATTGCAGAACAGAGGACGGAAACACGAGAAAATGTTCGGAATGTCCGTTTACGCTGTGAGAAACGAAGTGTACATTTCCAAAGGTACTGTTCAAAAGGCACATTGCCGAACGCTTTTTGAAAATTTATCACGAATCTTCATCAAATTACGAATAATCATCGTTAGGTTGCAGAGGATCTGTGTAAATTCTCAAGGATGCTTCAGAAACCAAAGAATGTTCGGAAATTTACGAAGAAGGTTTCTTTAGCAACATTTTTCGCCATTGAAATTTGGAGATTTATTTGAACAGTGCACACGCCAATTTCTGGAAGTTTTAGGACACAGGAACGATAGACCTGTTCCATTGATTCACTTTCGAACACTTCGTCTGCATGCAAAACCCAGTGTTCTGTATGACAACTGACCTGAAGTCCCAGAACTCGTGTGACTTCGGACTGAGAGTTTTGTGCTTTACACCGTAATGAGATCCTCTAAAGTTAGCCAGCCATACATCGAATCCATGGTCAACAAGCTGCAATGCTGTAACACAACAAACACGAAAAAAGAGTCAGTTTAAAGGATACCGAAAAGAGAAGTTTCGATGTCCTGGAAATATTTCTGACAAATTTCGCTTAGTGTTTAAAATCCTACCACTAGATCGATTTATTCCAAACCAGGGCGTGCTAACTTAACATTTATTTGCGATTTTTGACATTTTATTTCGTAAACGGCTCGAATTAAAAACAAGCTAGGGCCCGGCCTTCCGTCGAACCGAGTTGCCAGCTCCGCTTCGCTGCGCCGGCAACTCGGTTCGACAGGGGGCCGGCCCAGCTTGGCCTGCCGGCGGCCTTTCCTCGGGCCTTCGGCCCTCGCATCAGACCCAAATTGGCCAGTCGAAGGCCCGGGCCTTCGGCCCGCTCGCATCACACACCCCGTGAGCGGGTAAAGCAAAGTTATCGATGTACCATCGTGACTTAGGCCCGCCCTTCTATTCACAATATGCAAAAGTCCTTACACTTTTTACTCCAACTGTCCTTAGAATATGCCCATTTCATTTGTCTCTTAGCCCTCATTCCGAAAATACCCATATTTGCCATGCTACTGCAACTCCTTGCAATAAGAGGCACAGCACGAGCGCAAAACGAGTCCGTCGCACTTTTTCCCATAACTCATGAAGGCGGGCTCCTGGACCCCCCTTCCGAACCCTCGAAGAGGTCTTGCCAAGACCTATCGAAAACTTAAGTAAAAATTTTCAGTCGGTCGACCCCCTTTTTTCAAGATCCTGATGTGACTAATGGACGAAGTCGGGCTCCCGGACCCCCTTCCCGACCCCTCGTTGAAAAGGTCTTGCTGAGACCAATCGAAATCTGCAATAAATTTTTTTAGTCGGTCGACCCTTTTTTTTGAAGATCCTGATCTGGCCAACTTGTACAAGGTAGGTTTACGCCAGACCGCGTCTTGTCGTAACAGGCTTCGCGATGTCTCGCTGCATGTTTCTCCAATCCGCGCCCGGCGTACCTACCTTGGCCTGCGGCGCTAGCCTGCCTTCGGCAGGCAATGGCTTCTCCATCGTCGATTTTTGGCTGAGCGATAGCGAAGCCTGTTACTCAGGTGGGGTTGAAAAATTTTTCCTGTCTGCGTGCGTGCGTGCGTGTGTGTGTGTGTCCGCGCTACTCCTCCTGAACGGCTCGGCCGATCTCGGTGAGATTTTGCACACTTTTTGGGTATGTCCTTGGCTCGTCACACGCGAAATTTCACTATCCTAGCTCAACTGGTTCGGTTTTTTATAGCCGAAAAACACATAAAAAACGGCGAAAAATCGAGTTTTCTGCAGGCAGATCATTTCTGTCTTGAAGAAAGGGGGGTCTGGGGGGCGGAGCCCCCCAGCCTCGACAAGTTAAAAAGTCAGGCCAATGCAGCCCTAGGCACGAAATCAAATGCTGTTTTGACCTCCAATCACGCAAATCGGTATGCGGATGCCTGGAAAAGAAACCTAGCCTGCCGAAGGCAGGCAAGCGCCGCAGGCCAAGGTAGGTGTAACGCCAGGCGTGGATTGTCGAAACTGGCGCAGCATCGCGAAGCCTGTTACGACAAGACACGGTCTGGCGTACACCTACCTTGTCCTAACTTGTTGCTTGCTGGGGGGCTCTGCCCCCCAGAGCCCCTTCATTCTAGGTAGAGTTGCTTCATCTGCAGATAACTCGATCTTGACCCTTGTAACTTTTTCACTTGTCCGGGCTGGGGAGCTCCGCCCCCCAGACCCCCCTTTCTTCAAGACAGAAGCAATCTGCCTACAGAAAACTCGATTTTTCGCCGTTTTTTCAGTGTTTTTCGGCTATAAAAACCGAACCAGTTGGGCTAGGATGGTGAAATTTTGCGTGTGCCGAGCCAAGGACATACCCAAAAAGTGTGCCAAATCTCACCGAGATCGGCCGAGCCGTTCAGGAGGAGTAGTGCGGACAGACACACACACACACAGACAGACAGACAGACAGGAAAAAATTTTCAACCCCACTGGAGTAACAGGCTTCGCTATCGCTCAGCCAAAAAGCGGCCGATGGGGTCGGGACCAGGTCCATTCATCTTGTCTCGTCGCCCCGATTCCAAAAATACCCATATGTGCCCTGCTAGCACCAATAATGGCGGAAATCCCCCTCTCGCTCATGAAAACCATGATGCACCTGCAGCAGCCCTTGTGCGACCCGGACGGGATTTGCACCACCGGATTATTTGTTTGAACGGTACTCCTGAAGTTGCCTCCAAATCTTGTCACTCTAGCTCAACTCCTTCCTTGTACACAGACGCCAACAACAACAACGACAACAACACACAGACACAAAGGCAAATGCATAGCCCCCCCCCCCTATTTTTTGAATAGAAGGGCGGGCCAAAAAATATGCAAAGAATCACTTAAATTCAAAATCAAATTTTAAATTTAAGTTACCCTGTGCATTACTTTTTCACCTCTCGTCGTTGACGAGATAAAGGCACTCAAAATCTCAATAAATGTTGAGTTTGCACGCCCTGTTTCAAACACGGCAAAAACGGGATCTGGGTTTTCCAGGCAAACCCTGGGAATACAGATTATTTTTACAGGGTGGGCCTAGGCATTCCGGGCACTTTTTGCCGTGAAAGTCGCACGCCCCCAAATCCATTAAATTACGAATAACGGCTGTTTACGTAAAGTACTTTTTACCAAAATTCTCCTCACGACAAAGGAAATTTACCCGGTCTTTAGAATGTTTGATGGGAGCGGTAGCCAGACCCCTCCAGAACTAGCAACAATTTGACTGTTAACTCTGTTATCCAACAAATGTGACGTCACACTCGTCAGAATGTGAATTTCATCGCGTTCGTTTGAAAACGATGACACAATCGGGTGAATGTTGACCAACGTTCAAACGAATGCGACACCACCCTATTAAGACGGCAGCGTCACGTTACAGTGAATATGCTAGAATACACTAAAAGTGGCTCACGAAGAAATTTCAGCTCTGTTCCAGTGAACTTCACGCAAAAAGAATTCAAAGCAACGTTTATAAGAAATACAAATCTTTAGTGTTTTCATTCTCAGAAACAAGGAAAATATTTGGTAAGGGAGTGTGGGGCGATTTGTAACAGATTTTGGAATTCTCTATACAAAATAAAGAACATTCTGCATATCGGTGTCAAACTTGTGCCAGTTGAGCAGTCTGGCTTTTCATCTAGACTGTGCAGCTCCATTGGATCAATCTGGAGTCCGTAATCTTTGAAATCTAAGACGTTTTCCAAACCCTTGCATGCTGTTACGAATCGCCCCAGCATGGGGTGATTTGTAACAGCCATGGGGCTTTTCATAACATCCTACACATTAAATGAAACATCGTCGGGAATGGTATCTCCTCCACCAGTTGTTCTTCGGGCGTCCTGCAGACGTCTAAAAATCTACATTACAAGCTGCCGTTGACCGCCTGAGCATTAACTGATAGGCTATGTCAATCCTCACCTCACTTTTTTCAATTTTAGAGGAAAGCATTGAATAACTCGCTTTAAAATGCATTTCGAGCTGTGTAAATGTATTGGAATAAAAAAGCAGATGATTCGAGAAATAATTCAAGCATTTAACAGCAAAAACTACTTAATTTCTTGTTTTTATACGGGTCTGTTACGTATCACCCCAAATGCCTGTTACGCAAGAAATCCGTCCCTAACTATCACTGGACAAAGTAAAAGCAACTTATGCCACGTGTTTACATTGTAAAGGGGTCACGCTTCAAGGCCCCAACGGTACTTTGATGCTGATTCATACGTGGGGAGCCTCAGACAGAAACTTCCTAGAACTCGAAATAAAAGATTTGCCAGTGTTCGGTGTACCCTATATTTCATACGCCCTCCAAAACTATACCTGAGCACCGATCACATCCGCTTCGATTGTTCAAGGACCCTGTACTTGAAGCGAAAGAGGGGCCATACTCAGATTTTCCTCTGCTCCCTCCACTTAAATTAATAAACGCATTTGTTACGAATCGCCCCTGTTACAAATCGCCCCATACTCCCTTAATACGAAGTAGAACTTCCTTCAAATTACGCTTGCGCCATTTCCTTGGCATTACTAAGTATTTCTTCGTCAGACATTTAAAGTAGGGACGGCCGATACCGATTCGATACTTGGAGGTATCGATACTTTTGCCTAAAGTATCGATACTTTTTACTCGATACTTTTGGGTTCGATACTTTTAGGTTTCAATACTTTTGGGTCGATTTCCCTCGATACCTCGATACTCTGGCCCCGCCTTCCGACACTGCGCATGCGCGGTCTGAAGACTGGCAACTTTTCGTCGCGCAACCAAAATTTCCAGTTTTTCTTATGTGGGTCATTCTACAGAAATGTTACAATTTCGCAGTTAGAACCGTGAAAAATTAAAAGTTGTCCGATTTCATTCATATTGGGCTTGTTTTTCTTGTTTCGGCATGCAGAATGCGAAACAATATCAAGCGTCACACTTTTCGAGAAAAAAAAAATGTCCCCCTGAAATCATAGGGGAAATATCTACGGAGTAAATTGACGTCCACGGAGTTTACATTTTGAAGCAAATACCTGGATTGTAGCCGAATGAGTTGGAACAGAAGACCGCGCATACACAGCTGACTAAAGGACCACCAAAGCATTGTTTTTATCCTCATTTCGTAGGTTTAACGCACAGGGGATCCGCGGCAAATCGGGTACGGAGTTTACATACAAAAAAAATACGCGACCCCCTTTTTGAAATTTTGATACCAATCAGATGCTAGCCATTGGACTCACATCCCTCAAACTTGGTGACTAGATGTGTTTTTCATCCGGAATCCATTGCAGCCTTCAGATTGAGGCTGCTACTTCCCGTTTGTCTCCTGTAGTACCAAACTCGTTACAGTGCACATGTGGATTTTAGGGAAGTAAAAACTTCGGGACAAAAGTTAATTCTGTGCAGGCACAAAGCTTCAAACTTTGAAGGAAAGTCAGCGGGGTTAAGTTAAAGTATGAAAGTGCCTTAGCAAATAGAGCCGTCAGGAATGATTGTCCTGCGTCTCGTTTAGACATACGAGAGGCGCAAACTTAGTGAACTGCGCATCGGGACAGCCACGGAGTTTACATTTTGCACCTTCCGGAGGCCACAGCCATCTGAAAACCTCAGAAACTTTCAAACCCAATAGTGGATCATTTTGAAGCACAAAAAGCACCATCTCATCGCGCAAACCGCGTCTTTCTAGGACGAACCGTTTCGTCACAAAGGGGCAGGGACATCAAATTGTAACATTTCTGTAGAATGACCCATGTTTTGATATGTTAGATTATAAATTCACTTAAAAACTGGCAATTTTTACTGAGGAAATACTTACTGAGGTTCATTAAAGTATCGACTCGATACTCGGGCGCATCGATACTTTTGAGGTCGAGGATCGATACGCCGATACCTTCGGCTGCTGGAAGTATCGATACCCAAGTATCGATACGTTTAGAGGTATCGGCCGTCCCTAATTTAAAGTCTCTGTTGAAACAAGCTTAGTTTGTAGTGTTGTTAACACTCCCAATTTCCTAGTGAGAAATGCCGTGCAGTCATAATACTGAGCTAATTCTCGGCACTTTACGACACAAATCTGTCATATTCCCAAAAATGTGTTCGCTGTATGAAGAAATTGGTCATGAGTTGCTGAAAACCTTTATCCGTAGGTTACTAACTTCGCTGCGCTGTCATGTTACTAAGCTTTTTGTTTGTATTGCGAAGAAAAGCTCATGTCAGCAGGATATTGGGAGTGAACGATACCTACGTAGGTTTTCGTCCTCTCGGAACATCCACACCTCACTGCTCGTCAAGAGGGCGTGGCCCACCAGGACCGGGGTGTTGTGGCTGCTGGAGTTGTGCGCCTGTGGCTTCGACAGGCGGTGCATGGTCAAAATGTAGCCGTCGGTCGTCACCACGTCGTGCGAGTCGGCGCGGTAGCCGTAAAATGCCGCCAGCTGATGGAAGGACACACACAGGATGCCGATAAACTGAGAGGAATAAAGTTAAGAACTCTCAAAAGTATAAATTTATGATTTCGTTTTATATAAGGTGAGTTTCCTCAATGTGTCAATTATTTGCAGGTAGTTACGGCATACCGAGGGGATCATTTTTCATCGATGAACTTATAGGCGTAAACGTCCAGGTGAGGAGATAGTGTTTTGTTATTGGCCTTCGCGCCTGCGAGGTAAGCAGGACTTGCAGTTCTCACGGGAATGCCACTGACCTTGAACAAGAACACTCTTAGCACGTTACTGACCTTTTGCTCATTTTGTCAGTACTTATGGTGAACTATAAATCTATGTTTTGAAATGTTAAATAATAATGTACTGACAATTTGGATTTGTGCATGATTTTACAAAGGAAATTTGTCATAATTACTTATAAAATATTAAGTATTATAGTTCCTTATACGAATACGTAATTAATGAAGAAAAGTTCAGTAACGTGCTGAGAGTGTTTCCGCGGAGTCCTGCCACCCTCGATAAGACAGCCGTGAGATCCACTGTCACGGGGACCACCACCACAGCCCCTTGAGACCCGCAGCACCCCCACTAGGCCCGCGACACCCCTCGTGAGGTCCTGCGACCCACAGTGGCAGCGGGTGCCCAGCTCGCAGGCGCGAAGGCCAATTCAAAAACACCAATTATCTCCGTACCTAGACGTTTGCGCTCACCAGACTGGTGGAAAATAATCCCCTTGAGGTGCCCAAGCTAGCTACAAAATATTGACGCATTACAATGAGGATGAGAGAGTCATGATCATGACTAAAACTTTTGGCGAGAAATTCTTCAAAACCCAAATTTGGGTGAGAAAAGTTTCATCATTCAAATTTGAGTCATAATTCTGGATTCATGTAGGTAACTGATACACCCTTCCTCACCCAAATTTGGGTAATGAAGTATATCTCGCCTAAAATTGGGTGCTATGATCATGAGTTTTTCATTCTCAGTGTAAGAAAACTCACCCTGTATTACACGGTGAAAACGAGAGCTGGTGTTCCCAGGAACTCCCTGGAAATCGCATGTCTCTACCATACGCTTTCTCGGAAAACCAGGTATCGTTTTTACCGTGTACTTAAGTAGTCGGCGAAACTTTTGTATTACCAGTCTTTCTTCTGCATGACAATTGTGCAGTAGGGTGGATCTTAATAGAGCATTCTAGTCGTCGCCGATCAAAGAACAAAAAGAAGAACAAAACCGGAAGCCGGGAAGAAACGGAGTAGGTATCAAGCCCGGTTCCAGCCAGAAATGTCGACAAATATTTTAATTTCCTGTGTCAAAAAGTGTTAGGATCAAATGAAAGTGCTTTTAAAGGCGATACGCCACAGAAAACTCAGTAATTAGTCCACTTAGGGATGGCTCCGGTATTTTATTGGTCGGTATTTTACGGTATAATACGGTTTTAACCCGGTATTAAACCGAGAACTCTGAATTTCTTGGTATTTTACGGTTTTATACCACTATGTTTCAGTATTTTATTCGGTTTAAAACCGATGTAAAATACCAAAATATAAAATATCGGTATTTTACCATTCCTAAGTCCACTCATAGAAGTCTGGGAGGTTATGTCGCCGGCGCACAATGATGCAAAGCCGAAAAAAGTCGCGCAAAATTATAGAGTGCCCTGATCACTGCCAATTTTCAGGCTGTGGGGTTTTGAGGGTCGCTGACCTCATTCCTGAAGAAATTCAACGTATGCGACCACTACAGGGGCGGATATAGGAATGTTGAAGGGGGTTACACTGTAACGCTGCGCTTGATCACTGCCAAATTTTGTGCAAAGATGTTTAAAGGGTCGCCGACATTATTTTTGAAAGGATGGACATGTGCGACTACCACAGCAGGGGCGGAGCTTTGGTAGTTTAGGGGGTAACACTGTTACGCTGTGCTTTGTCACTGCCAAATTTTGTGAAACGAAGTGTTTAGGGTCGCTGACTTCTTTTCTGAAGAGATTGAACGTGTACAACCACCACAGGGTAGGAACCAAAGCTGGAACTTAAGGAGAAACGATTATGGTTAAGTTCGGGAAATGGAAGTTGACCAGTCATTTGTGACAAAGCCGCGACTTTGGAGTCGATTCTTTCGAAAAGCGCAACTTTTCGCAACCTGACACCATACAGACCTTAAAGTTGGCCCCAGGTACTACCATGTGGCTGTGGCTGACCGGTTCGCAAGTGTTCGCAACTCGACTTATTCCACTTCAAAATCAACAAAAATGGCAAATTCGGCTATTATTTTACGGCGAATATTTGGTGACTGAGAGCTTTGCCGTTAATTATAGCAAATGTAGCGGATTTCTTGAACCCTCAGCTTTCCAAAAACATACAACATGTTACACTTTGTTCTGCAAATGCCGCCACAACGAACAGTTTTCGCACCGCATGTCGCTCTATTTGGTTTTTGCATCAAATTGCTCTATTTCAGCGCCATAAAAAGATAGGCCTACCCATTTTGTGGCAGAAAAGAGTTCCGCCACCATGTAGTTCGATCATTTCTGCGCTCAAAAACGTCAGTCCCTTTAGGGATGGACTAAATCAACGAAAAGTGCTTTTTGCGCGACTTTTTACCGTTTTGCATCACTGTGCGGCGCTAGTTCCGGCTTCGTTCTTCTTCTTGTTCTTCGATCGGCGACGACTAGAATACTCTATTTCTGACCCCCCGTTATTATAAGCGAAATGGGGACCCTAGGATGGTAGAAGACCATTAACAAATCGCATTTGATCCGGAAAAAAATTGTATCAGCTTTAGGGGAGGGGCTCAAAGTTGGGTCAAAACGTCCAAATTGGTGGTTTGTCAAGTATTGCCGCCGGATCAGATGAGATATCAAAACGCCTGACGTCTCAAAAGATGCGGAATTTAATTACCTTTCTAAAAAGCTGTGAATCATTGTTGCAGCACAAATATTTCCACTTGAATCATTGCAATTTATGCAGAAAAGTGGGGTCAAAAATATCAAAATCCGTCCAATTTCGGCAGGTTTGAATTCTAAAATTGGCCGAATCGATATCCCTTTACAGAAATGGATGGATCTCAACAACACTGTTAAAAAATTCGGATTGAAATTTCATAACATGTTAATGTAATTATTATCACTTTTCTGTTATGAAATTTCATGGCGATTTTCTGCAATGAAATAAATTTCATTGCAGAAAATCACCATGAAATTTCATAGCAAAGTGTTGTGAAACTTCATTAAATTGTTAATGAAAATTCATATGCGAGTTTTGACATTTTATTTCCAATTGTGGTTTTGTATTTCATAAATGGGTGATGTAATCTCGACCGGTATCTTGACTCTTAGTTCAATACCAGTTCTAAAAATTGCAAGCGGGCTAAGCCCACCTTAGACAAAGAGCTTAACCCGGAGTGTAACTCAGTGAGAAGAGTTGGTGGCAAGTTGTACCACAATCACGAGGAGGCTCTCGCTGGACCTAACCCAATGGCCGACTGTAGGCGCCAGCGAGTCGCAACATGGTTCTGCGTTTTTCTCGACTTCAGAGTAATATTTTGTTTAACACTTTTAGCATACGTCTAGAGTAGATATTCACTTAGGTAACCAAGGATAAACTTTTGAAAAAATATTGATTTTACTTAAATGAATAGGCAAAACTTACAAGTGAACGAACACGGCACTCCGAGCGCCACCTAGCGGCAGCTTCTTGAAACCTGACTTTGAGCCCAGGTTAGGGTGGGTCGAAAATCCCAGAATTAAACGGCGTATGGTTTTGTTTGCAGTTGACCATATTAGAAAAGAGATCCCACAATGCTGGGGTCTGGTGACGTCATCTTCCATCTCTTTGGAGGCTCCAAACTTGGGTCTAATAATGAAAAATTGCACTTTTGGCCCTACAGGGACCAAACCATGCATCGCCCAGGATGCGGCTATCTCGCGATGGGTGCGGAATATGTTCCTTTATATTCCTGCAAAGTCTGGGCGATGTGGCTCAACATCTTGGTTAAGCCCGGGCACTTGTTTTAACGCTAAAAAAAAGTTGCAAAACACTAAAAATTGGATTTAAGGGTCTATTGTTTGCTCCAAGGTCCCATATACATACATGCATGGAAAAAGCTCAAAAAATGAAATTTTTCAGTATATTTAACTTTGTGATCGGACGTAAATTGTTGCCAGGGCGAAACTTTACACATTTCTGCAAAAGCTCAAAAACACTAAAAAGTGATCTTTAAGAGAATATGTATTGCCTGTGAATCCAATATGATCATACAGTTCGAAAGATCTAAAAAAATGCAAAATTTTGGTATATAAAGTTTTGTGATTAGACAAAAACTCGAATAGTTGCAAGATAATTAACAAGCAAAGCGAAGCAAAGCCCTTGTTAGGCAAGAGATGGCACGACGAACGTTTACACTTTCTTCTATAATTAACAACAAATCGAGTTTTTGTCCAATCACAAAACTTTATATACCAAAATTTTGCATTTTTTTAGATCTTTCGAACTGTATGATCATATTGGATTTACAGGCAATACATATTCTCTTAAAAATCACTTTTTAGTGTTTTTGAGCTTTTGCAGAAATGTGTAAAGTTTCGCCCTGGCAACAATTTACGTCCGAACACAAAGTTATATATACCAAAAAATTGCATTTTTTGAGCCCTTTCCATGCATGTATGTATATGGGACCTTGGAGCAAACAATAGACCCTTAAATCCAATTTTTAGTGTTTTGCAACTTTGTTTTAGCGTTAAAACAAGTGCCCGGGCTTAACCAAGATGTTGAGCCACATCGCCCAGACTTTGCAGGAATATAAAGGAACATATTCCGCGCCCATCGCGAGATAGCCGCATCCTGGGCGATCCATGGTTTCGTCCCTGTAGGGCCAAAAGTGCCATTTTTCACTATTAGACCCAAGTTTGAAGCCTCCAAAGAGATGGAAGGTGACGTCACCAGACCCCAGCATTGTGGGATCTCTTTTCAAATATGGTCAACTGCAAACAAAACCATACGCCGTTTAATTCTGGGATTTTCGACCCACCCTAGCCCAGGTGGCTGACAGGCCGCACCATGTGAGCAGTGGATTGACCACAGTTTGCGTTAAATGATACTAAAATTCTTTTTTGGTGCGACGTTTGATTTACTATACTCATATTATCACGCTACATTTACTCAGGGAAGAGCATAGGAATATTCCGAATCACGATTAGGTTCAAACTCAGTCAAACCTGAAGTTCCTTCCACCCGGGCAATGTGCACTGTTAAAAAATGGTTGTACAGAAATAATCAGATGAGTGAAAATTTAGTCGTTCCAAAACATAGAATTTCATCATGAACCAAAGCGAAACAAATGTCGTTGAGTCTAGTAAGCGACATTTTGTCGTTGAAGGACAAAATTCTTGTTATCACTCTTTACGATACAATTTATGTGGAAACAACATCTTTTGCAATTATCTGCTCAATTAAAGCAAATTATGAATAATCATCTATTTTGTTCTTCTAAGTCATAGGGAAATTACTAATGTTTAAAAAACCATGCTAAATAAATTTAGCGACAAAATTACTCTATGAATATTGTCGCAGACATTACAAAATACCTTTTGGACTTTCAATACTTGTCGTTGATGTGTTATTGTTGGTGCGTTATTACAATTTAGTCGTTGTGAAATTATCCCTTAGTTCCAATACGCCTACGGTTTAACAAGCTATTTGTTCCACAACAAATCTTGTCGCTAAAAAAGTTAGCAATAAATGTGTCGCTAAGTTACGACAAAATTTTTATGAGTGTAAGAGCCATCAAAACCTGCCCATCACAAGTCAAAGACCGACATGAAATTTTATATCTTGGTTATAAATTTTCAGAACCACACTAAATTTGTAGTTTCACGTTTTGACTTTTCATCAAATTTCTTGACGTTTCATTGCAGACTTGATTTTTCAAGGAGATATTATAACGTTTCATGGAATGTGTTCTGACATTTCATTATATTTATGAAATTTTATGGCCGCTATGAAATTTAATTGCGTTCATGAATTTTCAATGCATATTCGTAATGAAAATTCATAACATTTTTAACAGTGAAGACAAACAAAAAAATGTCTAAACATGCCGTAGTCTAAAATGCGAAATGAAGCAGTAGTTTAGCCTCAAATGTGCCACAAACCACCGTTTTTTCCACCAAAAGGGACACTTAGCGTTATTTTTTCGGAGCCAAAGTAGCTATGGCCACGAACGTACTGGGAGTCCGGGACTTTTGCCTTCAAATTTGAGTTGAGGGGCTCCAAGCTCACCTGGAAACCAAGTTTAGTCAAGTTCTTGCCTGCCGACTAGCTCTTTTGGTGGAAAAACGATGACTTTTGGCACTTTTGAGGCTAAAATACTGCTTTTAGAGGAATGTCAACGCTGCTAAAAGACGATAAAAATTCGTCTCGCAGGCTGCCAAACTTTGCCAACCTCTTGAAACCTCCTAACTCTTATCGCGACGTGAAGCTTAAATTGTCCCCTTTTGAATGCACCAAGCGGAATTTCCGCCAATTTCCGCCGAGAGGCCCAAAAGGCGCGATATACATAATCGATTAGTGTCATGCGTGCTATGCGTCCTCCCGACCGTTTGTTCGTTTTAGGACTTCCCGTGGTCCGATCTTCACAAAATTTGGTATGCAGCCCCCTTGGGTGACCCTTAGAACCACCTGGTGGCAGCAAACCTAATCCGAGCTTCCGTGGCGCTGCTGCAGGTGCATAATGTCTACATTGAGTCGAAGAGGATTTAGGCACAGTACGTAGCTAGAATAGCATGTATGGATATTTTTGGAATCGGGGCGATAATTCAAAGGCAACGGTCCTAGTTTCGAGCAAATCGGAGAGGTTTGGACCCGGGTACAAATCCCGGTGGGGGTAACCATTTTTTTTTAAATTCTAGTTTTGCATTGTTTTATATGTTTTTAGGGTTGCTGATGACGTCAATTTCATTCATTTAGACCCAGACCCAGGTTCAAAACCCGAAAGGGTTAAACAAAGGTGGAATTCGCGAATTTTTAAATATACGGGAGAAGCCTAAGTTGTTATAGTGTATCGCCACTTTCCCCCCCGTTCTGCTACTCCAATGGGTCAAGGGTACGCCTTTGACTAAAACAAGGTAGGTTTACGCCTCGCGATGTCTCGCGGCCTGGTTCCCCCAATCCGCGCCTGGCGTACCTACCTTGGCCTGCGGCGCTAGCCTGCCTTCGGCAGGCATTGGCTTGTCCATCGTCGGGAGCAGTTCTCGCGAAATGGTTAATTTTGGGCCCCGAACCTTTTTGAAAAAAAAGTTCAATTGAAACCGGTTTTTTTGCATTTATCTTGTTAAGAACACCACTAGGGATCATGGATTCATCGGGGCGAGCTATCACCCCACTAATATAGAAAATATCGCAATTTTAATTTTTTTGCTGTCCACGGAAATTACACAGCCTCAGAAATTGTCCACGGAAATTACATTTTAATGGGCCCCTAGAATAGCTGCGACACGAACGCAAACACCTAGCAGTTTTGGCAGCTCCCTCCACATCTGTGCATTCTGGTTCCATGTTGCGTGCCTCACAATAAGATTTCGGGCTAGACCACAGTTTGATCGTATGCCGTTTCCGGCCCGACATATGCCCGCGTGCACTGCCAAACGGGACATGGCCGTCCTTACTAGGGTGCCACGTTATACTGGCGGAGGAGAACCTCATGCGGCTACAACGTCCCACTCATAGTGTGACCAGTAAGTGACGAGGTATACATTCCCCGGGAGGGGTGAGGGGCCCCCAGCCTAGAACAGCCTTTTTGAGCAGGACTGGGTCCGGTGTCCACCTCTCCCGGCTTAATTCCCTGTCTCGGGAACAACTGTGAATTCATTTTCTTCTGACCACGGTTGCATAGTGTTTACCTCCCAGGCGGTACCTCTCACACTTGGCAAATGATGGGCCCTACAGTGGACAACGAAGGAAAGTCCCACTTGATCAGCTCCTGCGTGTCCTCGTTCGGAAAATATTAAATAATGGGTGCGGTCAGTTAAGGAAAAGTTGATCGGCGGTGCGGTCTATTTAGCCCTCCTAGCATATATGGCACCAACGTTTACTAACCCATATTTTCGGAAAGGGTAAAGTTTGAGGAACATATTGCAGTAATTTATTCGATAAACTGGGTCTTAGCATTCGAACGGCAAGCTTAGGAAAGACAGGAAAACGGAATCGTCACGAAAAGGTCACCGTGAGCTACAGGTGATGAAATTTCGTCACGATTCACTGTGGCAAAAAGCTACGGAAAATTCTGTAAACAACTTGTGCTAATTCTCCGTAGCCCCCTTGTCAGTATTCTCCGTAGGCTCTTACAGTATTCTCCTTAGGACCTTACAGTGATCTCCGTAGGACTGTACAGTCTTCCAGGCCCTACGGAGAAGACTGCGCGGTCCTAAGGAGATTACTGAACGGCCCTACGGAGAATACTGTAAGAGCCTACGGAGAATATTGATAAGAGGGCTACGGAGAATCCTGGCAAAAAAATTAACAGGATTTTCCGTATCTTTTTGCCACAGTGTTTGAGCACATATGAGGTCACATGTGACCCGAAATCAGCTCACGATGAGCTTTTCGTGACAATTCTGTTCTCCTTGGGGTCATGTTGCTTAACATATCGGTCAGGTTAAGTCCACCGCAAGTCTTAAATGGTCTGGTCAGCTAGACCCCAAAATACAGCAAGCCCATTTTTCGCAAGACTCAAAGCTTTCGGTTAAGCTTTCCGATCTGAATGATCAACGTTGAACGGTTTCACTGACTCGCAGTCAGAACTGTCATGGCAGTATGCCGGCCGCGCCGAACAAAGCAGCATAAAACCGCTTGGTTGTCCAGAAAATACATTGTTTGACCAATCTGATGAGTGGAGTCGAAAGCTTAGACTCTTGAAAAAAGTCGGGTCGCTGCTCGTTTGGGTCCATTTTGTGACTAGCGGCGGGTTTAACCAGATGGATGTTGTGTTAAACTACGCCACGACTTTCCTCAGCTTGGCTTTTGGGTGCTAAGACCCAAAACGTCAAATAGATTACAGAAACCATTTCCCCTTTTAGAAAATGTATAGGTTATTAACTAATGTGCCTGAAATGCCTGAATTTGCATTTGAGACGGCTAAAAATACCGCGGCGCGAGCAGTGCGCCGCTCGATCGACCTGCCGATCAACTTTTCTTCAAGTAAACGCACCTGTAATTGGCCAGTGACCTATAATCAGTGCATGCTTTCTTGGGTTAGCCAATAAGAATGGCATTCCCTCCATAAGAGAGGTGTAAAACAGAAAAATATCGACATACTTTAGAGCTGAGGCCCCTTGCGAGGCCAAAATCACGTGAAACGCAACGAAAACCCCATTTTGACCACGGAAATTACAGTCCACGGAAATTACATTATTGCATGAAATGGGGTTTACAAGCCAAACCAAAAGTGCCACCGGAACCAAAATTTTACTGGAACAACTTGTCCACAAGGCAAACACACAAGGATTGGTTCGCAATCAAAATTTTGAATGGTCTGCTAGCAATGGGTGGAACGGAAATTACACCTATTGCTTGCTAGGCCAATTTTTTCGCCGCTTTGAAACTTATTTAAGTTTATATTTTCCGTTCTAATGGTGCCACATTACTCCGCCACTTTGCAAATTGTGTAGAACGAATGCACCAACAATATGAGAAAAGTTTCAGAACGATCGCACATAAGGTAGAAAAACCGTCTCAAAAAACCGATTTTAGACTTTTCGAATTTTAGTTGTGGAGGACAATTTTCGGAGTCATCTTGTGTCTGCAAATTTTACCCGAGAGATACGTTCTACACGTCAAAACGTAGCCTCACTTGCGTAAAACAAAATGCACTTCGCGAAAGTGATTTCTCATACTCCCTCGGGCTGTAGTAGAGGCGCGAAGCCCCAAATCTGGAGCGTAGGACATCAAAAAGTGTCCACGGAAATTACATTCTGTGGTAAAACTTGCAATTTAATGGCGGAGGGAGGCAAAACTTCATCCTGGTAAGAATTGTACCTTGTCCGCAAGGTCAAAAAACATTAAGGTAGGAAAAGACCCCGTTCAAATCGACTTCAGGTTGGAAGAACCAGAGAGAGGACACGAAATTATCACATTTCGCGAGAACTGCTCTCGGTTACTTCTTTCTAGTTGCATGCTGGGGGGCTCCGCCCCCAGACCCCCCTTCATTCTAGATAGAGTTGCTTCATACAGATAACACGATCTTGATCCTTGTAACGTTTTAACATGTCGGGGCTGGGGGGCTCCGCCCCCCAGACCCCCCTTTCCTCAAGACGTTAGTGATCTGCCTGCAAAAAAACTCGATTTTTAGCCGTTTTTTAGGTGTTTTTCGGCTATAAAAACTGAACCAGTTGAGCTAGGACAGTGAAATTTCGCGTGTGCTGAGCCAAGAATATACCTAAAAAGTGTGCGAAATCTCACCGAGATCGGCCGAGCCGTTCAGGAGGAGTAGTGCGGACACACACACACGCACGCACGCACGCAGACAGGAAAAACTTTTCAACCCCACCCGAGTAACAGGCTGCGCTATCGCTCAGCCAATAACGCCAGAAATGGATTCAGCGCACCTGGGAACACTTTAACAAGAAAACATTCGGGAAGATCTCTTTAAATTTGTTTTTCTTAGCTACGGCAATGGGTCAAGGGCACGCCACCGACTCAAATTGACGCCAGAAATGGACTCAGCGCACCTCAAACCCCCCTAGCAGCAATGTCATTTCGATAACTGAAATCGCTTTTCTGATTCTGACCCATAGTGTGCCAGCGCCAAGACTCAGCGCAGATGGAAGTTCATAGTGGAGTATGCCGTCTGAGGTTCAGCTTCTCACTGAAAATCTACCGGCGTGACTTCGTGCCGCTGCAGGGGCATGAATAAAGTGTCACGCCAATAAACGGCATGACACAAAAGTCACGCCAAAAATCGGCGTGACTCAAAAATTCGCGCCAATTTTTGGTGTTAATTTCTTGTCATGCCGCTTTTTGGCATGACTTGTCTCATAAAACGCATTGTCATTCACGCCAAATGGCGGCGTGACTCACATGACACGCCGTTCATCGGCGTGAATTTCGTGTCACGCCAATTTTTGGCGTGACTTTTGGTCACGCTTTTCGACCTATCAAAGCGTTCATTTTGAAGTCCCGAACAAATCCTACTTTTGGGTCCACAACAAAGAGAAAACTTTTTATATTTTAACAAAACCTTCAACGCTTTTTTGAAATCCCGCAATCTCTGTTTGATCCACACAAGGGGTTAAAAAGGCAAACAGAAATGTGGAACAACCCCCCCGCCAAAATGGAGATCGGACTTTGTTCGAGCGACCCGAAGGAGATCGGTCTTTGTTCGAGCGACCCAAAAGACATCGAGGGGTCCTATTCAAAAGATCTTATCTGGGCGTTCCCCCCAAGACAATCTTATCTTAAAGGCCTGCAAATTTCACTCATTTTGAACCGTCAGAATAAACACGACGGTAAGCGAAACATATTTCCACATGCACTTTTGGTTTCTTTGATCTTCCACCTTTAGATTTACTTTAACATACTCACAAATTACATTGATATGTAGATGTATCAAATGATCAAACTATGTGAAATTCACCTGCGTTTAAGATAAGATTGTCTTGGGGGGAACGCCCAGATAAGATCTTTTGAATAGGACCCCTCGACCTCGGTCTTTGTTCACAGGACCCATCGATTTGGCCATGTGTCCGACCATAACGTTTTCAGTGAGCTACCTTTATACAGAGGTGGGGCACGCTTTGCGATGCACTCGTGCAGTGCCCTGACGACTCGGAGGAGAAAAACGTAAAAACAGTCACGAGTTATCATGAAAAGCACCGCTGACTCTCAGAGCCCGGTATCATTATGAACTCAGTTTGTAGAACTGAGTTAGTGAATAACAACACTGTCATTTTCGAAGAGAACAGAATCGTCACGAGGAGCGCATCGTGAGCGTGGGATATTTCAAGTGACACGTGTGACGTGATTGGCTGAGCGATAGCGAAGCCTGTTACTCCAGTGGGGTTGAAAAGTTTTTTCTGTCTGTCTGTCTGTGTGTCTGTGTGTCCGCACTACTCCTCCTGAACGGCTCGGCCGATCTCGGTGAGATTTTGCACACTCTTTAGGTATGTCCTTGGCTCGGCACACGCGAAATTTCACTATCCTAGCTCAATTGGTTCAGTTTTAATAGCCGAAAAACACATAAAAACGGCGAAAAATCGAGTTTTCTGCAGGCAAATCAATTCTGTCTTGAAAAAGGGGGGTCGGGGGGGCCGAGCCCCGCAGACTTGACAAGTGAAAAAATTACAAGGGTCAAGGTCGGGTTATCTGTTCATGAAGCAACTCTATCTAAAATGAAGGGGGGTCTGGGGGGTGGAGCCCCCTAGCACGCAACAAGTTAGACGTAACCGACGACGGAGAAGCCGTTGCCTGCCGAAGGCAGGCTAGCGCCGCAGGCCAAGGTAGGTACGCCAGGCGCGGATTGGAGAAACAGGCAGCGAAGCCTGTTAGAACAAGACGCGGTCTGGCGTAAACCTACCTTGTATATACACTACTCCAAATTTAACTCCTGAATTTAGTACTTTGAGTGTGAAGCTGCTGACAGAAGCCCTACAGTATTTCTTGGCATGTATGAAATAGGTGTGAGTGCAGATTGCAAACTCTG
The DNA here is from genome assembly GCF_012932325.1 of Thrips palmi. NCBI lineage: Eukaryota > Metazoa > Arthropoda > Insecta > Thysanoptera > Thripidae > Thrips > Thrips palmi. Next base: position 955,719 of record NW_023144632.1, on the reverse strand, counting down.
TTCTTCAAAGTGCGGAGACTAAGAATGACACACTTTCACATTTTAAGCGAGTATTGTCCACCCTTGGTTTTGCAGTGCTGTTCTGTTCACACTAAGAGAAGCCCATCCCGGCACTCTTAAGGGGGGACATCACTCCAAAGTGATCAAAAATTGCAACTTTTTTTTATTAGTTTATATTATAGACCATTCCTTTCTGCGTTGAATAGTGAAAACCGCATTCCGGAATTCAAAAAATTGCAGTTCTAGGAGGTTGTGCGCCGCAAACATGCATAGGGGAAAAGCCCAGTTCCCCCAACTTTCATCGCGTTTTTCTCGGAACATGTAATTGCAAACGGTTGCTGGCCTCTAGGGCGCAGTTTTTGAGCTACAGCGGGAAGATTTAGCATGGAAGCTCCTACGACATGCCGCTATGGTGGGTAGCAAAATAATTTGCATTGGTCAATTTTTATTATTTTTTTAACGTTTGAAATTGAACAATTTTGACCAAAAAAGTTGAACAATATTTTTTGGTATGTAACAAACACAACTTAAAATGATTTTTGAAATGTGATTGAGGTACCCACCATAGCCAGACATCTCATGAAGGCTGTCAACAAATTTCAATGTTCTAGGTCAAACCGTTTGGCGTCCAGCGCTGCAACAGTACGAAATGGTCTAACCTAACACTCAAAAATGTGTTTTCAACGAAATCGCTGTACTGCCCTGGCGGATTGACTTTGTGTTGTTTTATACTTTACCTGTTAAAATATGAACAATTTTTCTCTTTCCGTTTGGTTTTTATGACGTTTTTACAAAAGCACTGTTTTTGGAGTGATGTCCTCCTTAATTTTTTTTTCTGAATTTACAAATATTTTTGGTACAAATTGTTTATAAAAGGAGTCATAAATTTACAAGATTATGTTGTTTGTCTATAAACACTTTTCGTTATCTCCACCGCACGAACAGTCAACTGCCAACACCATTATCATAAGCTATCCACTTCGTAACGAATCCAAAGTATATCAAAATTGTTACGTCTGACATGGGGACGTTTTCAGGTGTCAGCAGCCGATTGCTCTCATACTTTAGGCTCTCCAAGGCCACCTCAAAAAAGAATATTCAGCAGTCACAGTTCGTCCTTAAAGTCAAGTGCAACTAGAACAAACGTCATTATTGGAGATTTTGTTCACAATGAAACAAGGAACAACGTGCAACGACCTTTTTTTTTCAATTGCGACGGCCAAGATGCTCAATTTGGGGTGTAAATTTGACCGAGGGTGCTGCGGACATGACGAAACACAACAATTGTGTCTTCTGAAGCCTGCACGACTTTCGCATTTTAGACCAAAGCATGTTTTGACGTTTATTGTTTGTCTTGTTGAGATCAATCCATTTCTATAAAGAGATATCGATTTGGCCAATTTTATAATTTCACCCCACCGAAATTGGAGTGATTTTGACATTTTTGCCCCCACTTTTCTGCATAAATTGCAATGATTCAAGTAGAAACATTTGAACTGCAACAATGATTGATAGCTCGTTGGAAAGGTAATTAAATTCCCCATCTTTTGAGACCTCAGGCGTTTTGATATATTATCTGATTCGGCGGCAATACTTGAATAACCACCAATTTGGGCGTTTCGACACAACTTTGAGCCCTCCCCCAAAGCTGATACAATTGTTTCCGGATCAAATGCGACTCGTTAATGGTCTTCTGCTATCCTTGGGATCCCATTTCGCCAATAATAACGGGGGGGGGGGGGGTCAGAAATAAAGATCCACCGTATTGTGCAGCCAGAGAAGTTCCAGTATTCAATGTTTTGGCACTTGTTGAAACGAAGTTCATAGAGGTGCTGAGCATGGGTCTCAACAGTCACTTTTCCCTGGAACATTAAACAACTTACCTTCTCGACTGCTGACGATTGGAGAGAAGCCATGGCATAGGAGCAGCAGGCAGCCGTGATTGTGAGCGTCAAAAATTGGGCTGACATTTCAGGAGTGAGAAAAAGGCGACTGCTGACGTTTTTACTCGGAATGAGGCCGTTTCCTGCACAGGATAAGAGGGGAATTCATTCACTAACCGTCTACCCTGGCTTATATTAAGTCTTTTTTATATAATTTTTTTTTGCTTATCATGTCAAATCAAAGGCAGCAAACCCATCCTGCTTGAATTTCAAAATACTTTAGCTTGGGCAGATTTTACAAGTTGAGTTCGACTTGATTTGGATATCATCATATTCCCTAATGGTTGGCGTTAAGATTTAGCACTTGAAAAATCAAGAAAATTGTTCCGTGATTTTTCCAAAAGTGATTAGGAAAAGTAACAGTTAGGTGCAAACCGAACTGAAATATGCGAGGGGGCAAAAACGCGGGATTTTCGTGTACACATGATTCGGAAAACGCAATGATTTCATGGCTGATTCGCCTTATTTTGCGACGCACCAGGGTGATGTTGAGCGTGTTTGTGTGTCTTAATTGTGTTCGGAAAGAAATGATTTCGGACTGATTTTGCCTGTTTTCGTGTGATTCTGCCTGATTTCGGTCGAATTTAGTGATTTTGGTTGATTTCGGATTGCTTGATTTCGTGTGATTCTCAATGATTCGCATGTGATTTCGGGGGCCGTGTACACATGATAGCGCGAGGTTTTGCCCCCTCGGAAATATGTCAAAAGTCGCATGTATACTTCGACAAAACGTGTTAAATCTAAACTCTAAATGTTGTCCAGAGAAGATTCACTGGTAAAAATGTTCCATATGATGATGGTACACCAGACTTCATAAGATGCCATTGAGAATTTACTGTGCCTTGGACTGTACCTTTGACGAATTTCGTTGGTATTATGGAAAAAAATCTCCACCATTATTTGTTGGTGCAGCCTTTCACCGTCAGACATTTACAGTGTACGTTGCTACTTTAGTGACTTCTTGTTGAGCTTTTCGTTCGTATTCCGATTGAAAAGTCTCTGCAGGCTCTTGCGAGAGCACGCACAGTAGCAATGACTGCGGCAGCGCAGACTGCGTTTGCTTGCGCGCGCCAATCGACGGCGCTACATGAGCAATTCTCACGTTTCGGGGTAGTTTTGGCGTCTCTGATTTGCCGAAAGTAAGAAATATTCAATGAAGTTTTTCTGATTATTGGGGTCCTGGATGATACTAGAGTTATGGCAATGGTCTTTATAGGAAAGACCTTGTACTACCTTCCTAAAAACATGAGCCATGAGGTATTCCCACACGTTTTAGTGGGTGTTTTGATCACCGAAATTGCGTTATCACGGAAGTTACAAAGTGTGAAAATCGGCTTTAACGGCTGACTCGGGCTTGCTGTGGCTTAAAAGTCGTTCCAGGGTCAAATTATACTCTAAGCCCGACATTTAAGCAGGAAAATTTTTTCACCTAGTGCTGCTGCAACATTGGGTAAAGGGTGCCACGGAAGTTACAGGTAATTGTTGATACACGCCATTTTACAAGGTAGGTTTACGCCAGACCGCGTCGTGTCGTAATAGGCTTCGCGATGTCTCGCTGCCTGTTCCTCCAATCCGCGCCTGGCGTGGCGTACCTACCTTGGCCTGCGGCGCTAGCCTGCCCTCGGCAGGCAATGGCTTGTCCATCGTCGGTTACTTCTAACTTGATGCATGCTGGGGGGCTCCGCCCCCCAGACCCCCCTTCTTCAAGAAAGAAGTGATCTGCCTGCAGAAAACTCGATTTTTCGCCTTTTTTTAGGAGTTTTTCGGCTATAAAAACTGAACCAGTTGAGCTAGGATAGTGAAATTTCGCGTGTGCCGAGCCAAGGACATGCCCAAAAAGTGTGCAAAATCTCACCGAGATCGGCCGAGCCGTTCAGGAGTAGTGCGGACACACACACAGACGGACGGACAGACAGACAGACAGACAGGAAAAACTTTTCAACCCCAATGGAGTAACAAGCTTCGCTATCGCTCAGCCAATAATGCTCTAGCCCGCTTTGAGACCGTGTACAGCATCTTACATATCCGCGACCTATGCAATTATATACCAGGGACTCCACTTTGATGGCATGTGTCATGGAAAGTTAAAAGTTTGGCTTGTGGAGAAGTCCAGAGCTGCCTTTCCGAAATTTGTGTAGTGAAATTGAACATACGGCGGACATTTTTCGTTGCAGCACAAGTACTTTTGAAGGAAGTCTGGCGTATTGGTCTTCAGTTGAAATTAGCGCGAGACATGCCAAGCTTCGAATCCCCATTGACAGTTGGCAGCATTTTCGACCCACACCGCCACACTGCACAGTGTAATGAAAGATCGAAAAGTGGGAAAAAAATATTTTATTGTTCTAACTGACTTAACTTAATGCAGAAAGACGCATTCTGGTAGGAAAAGTGCCACAGGACCATCCAAGCGTCACAGAGACGCCATTTTTGAGAAAAAAGGGGTAAAAACGCCGTATTTTCAGTTCTTGACACCCATGGCTTCTGCTGTTTAGCGAATCCGCAACTTTTCTCGACGCCAACTTCTTAAGGGGTACTAGGACAAGACTTGAGAACTTTTGTAGCATTGAACTAGGTGGGGAACTCGAGATATTTCGCCTCAAAGTTTACAAAATCAGAAAAATCTACCAAAAATGCCATTTTTGAACATTTTTGAAGCCCTAGCTTGGGCTCAATGGTGAATCCGCAACTTTTCTCGACGCCAGCTAGTTGAGGGGTACTAGAACAACACTTAAGATCATTTGAAGCATTGATCTAGGTGGGGAACTCGAGATATTTCGCCTCAAAGTTAAAAAATTTTCCTAAAAATCTACCAAAAATCCCAAATTTCTGACCTGTTTGAAGGCTTGTCTTCGGCTGGGGCGAATCCGCAACTTTTCTCTACCCCAAAATAGTAAAGGGGTACTAGGACAACACTTGAAAACATTCAGAGCATTGAGCTAGGTGGGGAACTCGAGATATTACGCCTCAAAGTTAATTTTTTTTTCTAAAAACCTGCTATTTTTGCCCTTTTTTGTAGCCCTGGCTTCGGCTCTAAGGTGAATCCGCAACTTTTCTCGACGCTCACTAGTTAAGGGCTACTACGACAAGACTCTAGATCATTTGGAGCATTGAGCTAGGGGGGGAACTCGAGATAGCCTAGAGCAGTAGCCAAGCCTACAAAAAGGTCAGACACTGGCATTTTTGGTAGATTTTTTTAGACACTGGTTATATTTGAGGCGAAATCTCTCGAGTTCCCCAGCTAGCACAATGCTCCAAATGAACTCAAGTGTTGTTCTAGTACCCTTAAACTAGTTGGCGTCGAAAAAAGTTGCGGATTCGCCATAGGCCGGGAGCCAGGGTTTCCCAAAAGGTCAGAAAATGGCTTTTTTGGTGGGTTTTTAAAAAAATTTTTAAACTTGAGGCGAAATATCCTGAGTTCCCCACCTAAATCAATGCTCTAACTGATCTCAAGTGTTCTTCTAGTCCCCCTCAACTACTTGGCGTCGAAAAAAAATTGCGGATTCACCTTTGAGCCGAAGTCAGGGCTTAAAAAAGGTCAGAAAATGGCTTTTTTGGTAATTTTTTTGAAACTTTTAAACTTCGAGGCAAAATATCTCGAGTTCCCCACCTAGTTCAATGCTCAAAATGATCTCAAGTGTTGTTCTAGTACCCCTCAACTAGTAAGCGTCAAGAAAAGTTGCGGATTCGCCATAGAGCCGAAGCCAGGGCTTCAAAAAGGTCAGAAAATGGCATTTTTGGTAGGTTTTAGAAAATTTTGAAACTTTGAGGCGAAATATCTCGAGTTCCCCACCTAGCTCAATGCTCCAAACGATCTCAACTGTCGCCCTAGTACCCCTTTACTGGTTGGCGTCGAGAAAAGTTGCGGATTCGCCATAGAGCCGAAGCCAAGCTTTCAAAACGGTCAGAAAATTTTTTTGGTAGTTTTTTGGGACATTTGTAAACTTTGAGGCGAAATATCTCGAGTTCCCCACCTAGCTCAATGCTCCAAACGTTATCAAGTGTTGTCCTAGTACCCCTTTACTAGTTGGCGTCGAGAAAAGTTGCGGATTCGCCATAGAGCCGAACCCAGAGCTTTAAAAACGGTCAGAAAATGGCATTTTGGTAGTTTTTTGGGACATTTGTAAACTTTGAGGCGAAATATCTCGAGTTCCCCACCTAGCTCAATGCTCCAAATGTTCCCAAGTCTTGTCCTAGTACCCCTTAACTAGTTAGCGTCGAGAAAAGTTGTGGATTCGCCATAGAGCCGAAGCCAGGGCTTCAAAAAGGTCAGAAAACGGCATTTTTGGTAGGTTTTAGAAAATTTTGAAACTTTGAGGCGAAATATCTCGAGTTCCCCACCTAGATCAATGCTCCAAATGATCTCAACTGTTGTTCTAGTACCCCTCAACTACTTGGCGTCGAGAAAAGTTGCGGATTCGAGCCCAAGTCAGGGCTTCAAAAATGTTCGAAAACGGCATTTTTGGTAGATTTTTGGGACATTTGTAAACTTTGAGGCGAAATACCTCGAGTTCCCCACCTAGCTCAATGCTCCAAACGTTATCAAGTGTTGTCCTAGTACCCCTTAACTAGTTGGCGTCGAGAAAGGTTGCAGATTCACCATAGAGCCGAAGCCAGGGTTTCGAAAATGTCAAAAAATGGCAGTTTTGGAAGATTTTTAGGAAATTTGTAAACTTTGAGGCGAAATATCTCGAGTTCCCCACCTAGCTCAATGCTCTAAATGCTATAAAGTGTTGTCCTAGTACCCCTTTTCTAGTTGGCGTGGAGAAAAGTTGCGGATTCACCATAGAGCCGAAGCCAAGCCTTTAAAAGTGTCAGTAAATGGCATTTTTGGTAGATTTTTCAAATATTTGTTAACTTTGAGGCGAAATATCTCGAGTTCCCCACCTAGTTCAACGCTCCAAATGTTATTAAGTTTTGTCCTGGTACCCCTTAACTAGTTGGCGTCGAGAAAAGTTGCGGATACGCTAAACAGCAGAAGCCATGGGTGTCAAGAACTAAAAATACGGCATTTTTACCACTTTTTTCTCAAAAATGGCGTCTCTGTGACGTTGGATGGTCCTGTGGCATTTTTCCTACCAGAATGCGTCTTTCTGCATTAAGTTAAGTCAGTTAGAACAAAAAAATTTTTTTTTCCCACTTTTCGATCTTTCATTACACTGTGCACTGGGGGCGGAAAGTTCGAGTATGTTCTCTTTGGACAATCACGGAAGTTACATTTAGGGTATTCCAAACGCTACGAAGCCCAATCCAACGAACGTGAACTTTTAAAAATGTGTGCGTTTAGTGGGTAATGGCCCTCCCTAACTTCAGAAACAAACCCCATGTCGATATCTGCGCTCGTTTGGGCACAGGAGTCAGAAGAAACGAAACTACCCCGAAACGTGAGAATCGCTCACAATATCTAAAGTCTGCGCCCTTTTTTTTACCCCAAACGTGCGCATGGCTTTCATCCGAGGACGCATCCGATGGTGATACAATTTTGTGTCGGCCAGGGGGGGAGGGTAGGGTGGCCCAAAAAAAATAAAGTTGCTCGGATCGTCAAACGCCGCACAGTGGGCCAGAACCCCTATTTTCGTGATCACGGCCTCCTGCACAGCCGTTTTTTGACCGAATTGGATGAAATTTTAACTGAAGCTTCCAAAAAGGTCCCTTTAGAGATGGAAAAAGTCAGGTTTGCATGATTGTGTTAAAAGGTATTTTTGGCTAATGTAAAATCCAATTAACACTAAATTGCAAAAAATGCTATTTTGTTGCATAGATTATGGTATAAGCAGGTGCTGTGAAAAATTTTCGGACCACAGGACAACAGAAACATGCATATTTCGTCAATTAAAGGTTAAAATAAGTGAAAATGGAGGTTTTTGACTATTTTTTGTGTATTGGTGTAAGGTGTATGGTTTATTTGGGTATGATGTAAAAACGGCACCCCAAACTAGTTCACACTCTCATTCCAGGAGCGTGACATCAGGTTGAAACAAACGTGACAAAATGTCACATTCGTTTGAGCATTGGGGCACGTTCGTTTGAATGTGAAAAAACTTATTTTTAGTAGATTTACATTCAAACGAATGTGAAACTTTGTCACGTTCGTTTTAACGTGATGTCACGTTCCCGGAATGAGAGCGCTTTTTATATCGAGCGTGGACTAGTACCAACAAGGGTTGACACGTCTAAGCAACCTGACACGTTCCCAAAACGCACTGAACAGTTTGTATTAGCGCAGAGACGTTTTAACGGTACCCAAAACGTATAGTGAATTTTGGACTTGTTCCGACACGTATCGACGAGTTTTAGTTTTCATCAAGTTCTTACGCTTCACTACAAATCCAAAGGTCAGACTTCTCGCCCCTCCAGAGGCAAGACATAAAAGTCTCGCCAAGATTTGGTCAGACCTGAAAGTCTCGCCAAAAATTTTGGGCAGACAAGAAAGTCTCGCCAAAAAACGGTCATACACAAAAAGTCTGACCCCAAAATGGCGAGACTTTTGTGTCTGACCGCTACCTAAAGGCCGAAAAAGCGCCGGACGGTTACGGCCTAAAGGCTGTGGTCAGACACAAAGTCTCGCCATTTTGGGGTCAACTTTTGTGTATGACCGTTTTGTGGCGAGACTTTTTTGTCTGACCAAATTTTGGCGAGACTTTCAGGTCTGACCAAATCTTGGCGAGACTTTAATGTCTCGCCATATTTTGGCGTGAAGTCTTCCATCCAAATTGCAGTGTTAACAAGACGGGAGACTCCCCACACACACCGACACTAACCACAACGTTAGAACGTCGACGCGTACCGATAACACGTTCGAGTACGTTCGAACACGTTTGAACACACTCGAACCGTTGGGACACGTCCCGACAAGCTCAGACGTGTTCGGGCACGTTCGAACACACGTTTGAACACATTTGGACACTTTCAGACGT